>NC_068988.1:9516807-9517719 GCF_001194135.2 Octopus bimaculoides
TATATATATGTATATATATGTTTCGTTTTTGGATATGGTTTGCAAGATTCTTTGTGTGAGTTCGTGTGTTGAAGCATATTCTATTGTGTCTGGGGCGAGACATTTTCTTTCTGTCTCATAATTTAACACACTCACCGGTATATGCATATATATATAGAGAGAGAGAGGGAGAGAGATACATACATACATATACACACACATGTATGTGTATGTATACATGCATACATACGAGGAGCTACCAAATTCACTCACAATGCATTCGTCTTGCCTAAGCTGTAGTAGACTAGTCTAAGGCAAGGTGTGGCGCGATGGGACTGAACTCGAAATCCTGTGGTTGCAAAGCGATCTTCTTAACCACACAGCCATGTTGGCGCCTACATAGATAGACAAACACCATCTTCATTTTAAAACAAAAAAAAAGACTATTTTTTGTGTGTGTTTTTTTTTTTCAATTTTTTTTCTTCAATTTCTATTCTTATTTGCCTGAACGCGTCAAAACAAAGAAATATATGTGAAATGATACGTATACAATACAGACGGTTATATAAATAATAAACTAAAACTGATATTTATTCATTTAAAATTATATATTTACTTCAAAATTTATCAAGAACCCCCCTCTACACACACACACACACACACACACACACACACACACACATACGAATGACAGCTAAAAGTTAAGTCAATAACAAAACGCGTTGAGATATTAAAATTGCAGATTATGAGCAGCTGCTTTCAAAGAATTTAATTTTAATTTTTATTTTTATTTTCCAAGATCGTAATTGTCCATCACATATTTAATAGGTTTGTTGATAATATGTCTGCAATAATTCCTTTTGTTTTTGGTTGGATAATTTTTTTGTCGTTTCGTTGCGATCAACAAATTCTTAACGGAAATAAATGATTTTT
>NC_068988.1:9524402-9527814 GCF_001194135.2 Octopus bimaculoides
GTGGTGGTGGTGGTGGTGGTGGTGGCGTTGGCGGTGGCGGAAACGGCGGTGACGGAAATGGTGGTGACGGCGGTGGTGGCGGTAGTAGTAGTAGTAACAACAGCAATAATAATAATAATGAAAATAATAATAATAATAATAATAATAATAACAATAACTATAATAATAACAACAATAATAATGATGATAGTAATAATAATAATAATAATAATAATAATAATAATAATAATAATAATAATAATAATAATGATAATAATAATAATGATAATAATAATAATAATAATAATCTACGCGTTTTAATGTATGGAACAACGGTTATCGTGTGCTTCAATGATGTCGCCAACAAATATAAATGCAGATTTATTCCATTTTTGCCTCATTGACTATTACAAATTAATGAGGAGCGGATTACGCCAAAATTCAATAAAATTCACCAAAACTTCACGACCACAACATAGATCACACAGTAACCGCGTCCAATATCCTGGTTCGTTTTGGTGCGGCTGCACATTGGGTAAAGAAAGGCGGAGCGGACGGTTTTGATATCGGTCAGCCTGGGTAGATTGACCATACGCACTTTTACTCGGTCTCTTGTTGCTCATTACTCTAGAAAGCAAGAGATGATCTCTCAAGACACCCCGTACTTCGCAACAGCGCCCCAGTGACTTCTTGAGGGTTTTGAGGCGACAAAGCAAGGCAATATATTTCACAGTATGTACATACATGCACACACACGTGCATACATAATTAGGCACAAACACAAATACACGCACACGTAAAGGCAAAAATAAAACGTGGACAACATAGTTTGATCAAAAAGAATGAGATAAAACCGAGGTCCACTTCAAACCAATGGACTCTAAACCGTTCCTATTGTTTACTTCCTGCAGTTCTATATTTAAGAGATGAGGAATTATTTACATTATTTACATTATTTACATTTGACGGGCATTTGTCCTTGCTTGTTGTTAACACAACGTTTCGGCTGATATACCCTCCAGCCTTCATCAGGTGTCTTGGGGAAATTTCGAACCTGGGTTCTCATTCTTAAGGTATTTTTACTTCATGCCATCCAAAACATAACAAATCCTATATTCCATTGAACCTGGTCAGAAGAATCCGAATTGTCTCCAATCCGAAAATTCAGAATATAAAAAAATTATTAAATTAAAAGAGGCGCAACTTGAAAGAAAGCACCAGTCTTTTTTAATAGAGAACCGAATAGAATGCGCCAAAGCAATAAGCATTAAAGAAGTACGAAAAGCCAAAAACAGATCAGATACAAGCGAAATTCTATATCTAATTACAACGCACAGCGCAAGAATCAGAAGTATTCAGCATTATTCATCAAAACATACCACTACTGAGCCAAAACCCAAGAATGAGAATGGCGCTTAAGTCATACAAAATAATCAGATGTAAATAAGTAACAAAATCCCTAAAAAATGACATATCAGAGCGAAACTACCAACTACGGATTCAACTCCAAACGTTAAAATGTGTGACCGCTCTATTTGCTGTACTTGTGACAATCTTATTGAGGACACAAAATATAAATTTAAATTGAGACAAGTTTCTTGTAAAACACCACTATATTTGTTCGGCAAAACATTTAATAAATGCCATCAAACGCAACGGATGCAGCGAAGATTACATTGGACAAACCAAACTCATATTAAGAATGTGATTAACGATTCATCGACAACAAACATGAAATCCCAGGATTAGACATCACTCATTCAGTGAACATTTGTACATATGCACAAAAATCATTATCTCCCAAATTTCTTGTCTTACTTATTTACCAATGTGCCGGCAATGCCACAAACCAAACACGAATAAATAAGGACAATTCGTTTATCAAAAAATACAAACCACGGCTGAACAGATTATAAGAACGTCAGTAGTATACAATTCGTCTTTTACCTTGAATGCTATATGAAATATCTACTGTACAGAACAAAAACTTCGCTTCTCGTGAGACTCTCTTATGACCTTAACACATGAACATAGCGGAAAACTGACAGAAAATTTCTTTACCTCACCAAGTAACCATCCTCAACCAATCATTTTTTTATGTTACCGCATAGCTTTCTGAGTCACATTCATTCAGTAACGATATACGATCTTTACAGCAACGACTAGAATGGACACAGATTGCGACACAGCACCATATAAGATACGCTTCTCAAAATCCAATGTGAAACCGGTTAAGAGTGTGCGCGCACGTGTTTGTGTGTGTGTGTGAGTGTGTGTGTGTGTGTGTTTGTGTGTGTGTGTGTGAGTGTGTTAAATCCTCATATATTCTCTGCGTATTTTCTACATTTGTTTCAAATTTGTACCACTTCTTGTTTGGATTAGCAGCAATTTATATTTATACACACACACATATATATATATATATATGTGTGTGTGTGTGTGTGTGTGTGTGTGTGTGTGTGTGTGTGTGTGTGTGTATAATATATATATATACATAATCAGATACACATACACACACATATGCATATATACATATATATATACACACACACACACACACACACACACACACACACACACATATATATATATATATATATAGCCAGAGAGAGAGATACATAAATACATATACATACAAATATATATATATGTATAATGTATATACATACACACTCACACACATATATATAACATATATATATATATATATATATATATATATATCATATCCCATGACATATAAACGTGTGTGTCTGTGTGTTTTGTACACACACACACACACACACACACACACACACACACACACACACACGTATTGATATATTTTTACTACGAGCTGTATCTATATTTTTTGTCTACTTCATATAAAGCACTAAGCCTTAGTTTATCCAGTCCAGTTGTGCACACCTGCTGCATAATACGTTTATTGATGTATTTTGTAAAATGATATATTTCGGTAGGCACGAACAGAGCAATAATTGCGTCTGTTAAAGTACATGGCAATGTAAGCTACGAACAATTTGAATATCTATGAAATTTTATTTTGTGAATATATTGTCAAGAGTATGTTTAATCCGGAAAAGTTCAGGTCGAACTTTCATTTAGACAATGAAAACCCTGGGCATACTTTGTCTTTGAAGGCGTGCAGTTTTCAGAAACGTAACGTGACCAGTAATGTATCTATCTATCTATATTTATCTATTTAATTATTTATTTATTTCTATCTCTTCCTTTCTCACTGTTCCTCTGTGTGTGTGTGTGTGTGTGTGTGTGTGTGTGTGTGTGTGTGTGTGTGTCGGATATAGTGTACTGAAATCTACAAGTTTTTTTTCATTCTCTGTCTGTTTATTTTCTCTTATTCCTTTCTGTTGAAGAGCGTAGGCTCAAAACATAAAATACATTTTCGCATTTCCGAGTGTCAAGCTAATACACT
>NC_068988.1:9528015-9529139 GCF_001194135.2 Octopus bimaculoides
TATATATATATATATATATATGTATATATACTGTTATTCTCTTATCTGTTTCAGTCACTTGTCTGCGGCCTTGCTGGAGCACCACCTTTAGTCGAACAAATCGACCCAAGGACTTATTTTTTGTAAGCATAGTACTTATACTATCGGTCTCTTTTGCCGAACCGCTAAGGGGACGTAAACACACCACAATTGGCTGTCAAGCGATGAAGGGGGAACAAACACAGACACACAAACATACACATACAAACACACACACATATATATATATAAATATACGACGGGCTTCTTGTAGTTTCCGTCTACCAAACTACCAAATTCACTGACAAGGCTTTGGTCCACACGAAGCATAGTCGAAGACACTTGCCGAAGGTACCACGCAGTGGGACTGAACCCGGAACCGTGTGATTGGTAAGCAAGCTACATATAAATGTATATATATATTTATATCATATATTGGATAAGTGGTTAGGGTGTTGCACACACGATGTAGCAATCGGGATTTCACTTCGTAGATCGAGAGGGGCGTTGTGTTCTTGAGCAAGACACTTCATCTCACGTTATTCTCCGATTGCTTCAACGCCTGACGCCTGGAGAGATTGAACTAAAGTTAGGAATTGAACATACCATTGCAATAAACAAAATCATTTCTGTGGGTCGTTCGGCAAAAGCTGGACGCTAATACATCGTCTTCCATGTCAGAGTCTCACACACACACACACATACATATATATATACATACATACATACATACATACATACATACAAACATATATCCGTTTTGTGTTGACTATCGGAAGAAAGTACTCCATAGAATAGTAGAGATTAATAATTTTGAATCAGTTCATCTCTGTATTCCATACACAACGCGCGCGCACGCACACATATACACACACACACACACACACGCACACACACACACACACACGCTCACACACACACACACACACACACATATGCATATGTATATATATTCCGTTTCGTTCTTGTTCCGCTTTGGGGATTTATATATACATATAGCGGCGTACATACACCCTTTTCTCAGCTTGTCTATCTATATCTATCTATCTATCTATCTATCTATCTATCTATCTATCTATCTATCTATCTATCTATCTCTATATATA
>NC_068988.1:9530778-9531213 GCF_001194135.2 Octopus bimaculoides
ATATATATATATATATATATATATATATAACACTAACCGGATCTATTCCTTGTGTAGTGTGATTCTCCGTCTCTGTCTTGTCCATTATATAGTTATGTACACAACCTGAATAAGTTATAACATAAATTAGATTTTCGCTTGGCTGACCGGTTCACAGAACACCTCCGAGACATCCGACTCGGCAACGAAACTCCCGGTCACTCTTTACAACACCTGTCTGTATTCGGAGTGTCCTTGCACAGGGGCCATCCGGATTCCCGTCTTCGCCGTGAGCAGGGATTAATTTTCTCTCTTCGCTCCTTTGCGCCACATGGGCTCAACACTCCTCCCCTCTTCATCTAACCCTCCTCCTCTCTCCTCTTTTCCTCTCAGACCTACTTCCTCCCACCCACCTCTCCTTTCTTGCTCTGACATATACTTCCTCCCTTCACTCCT
>NC_068988.1:9531223-9531819 GCF_001194135.2 Octopus bimaculoides
CACACCACACACCACCACACCACACACCACCACACCACACACCACCACACCACACCACCACACAACACGCCAATACACAACCACACCACACACCATCATACCACCATACCACACCACATCACACCACCCCGAACACAGCACTTCCCAGCACCCACACCAGTACACAAACTAGCACTGACCACTTTCAGCACCCACACCATCATCCAAACACCTACACATGCACTCACGCACACGTCAATATCACCAGCCCCCTTCCACACGCACATACACGCTCACACATACACACACACACGCGCACCTTCGTTTTGGGATCGTTTTTATTATCTCCGCTACTATATTATATCCTCTTCTTCCTCGCTCTCCTGTGTGACAGATCGCTAGCCACTATACCTTTTTTTTATTTTCTCTCTGTTTCCGTATTTCTTTCTGTCGAAGAGCATAGGCTCGAAACGCAAAAGACTTTCTCATTTCCCAAGCGTTAAACTAATACATCTGTTTGTTGTTTACACACCCATCTTCGTCTTTTGTCTTTTTTGTAAATTCTCACTATACATTTGTGTGTGTGTGTGTGTGTGTGTGTGTGTGTGTAAATACGT
>NC_068988.1:9534876-9536765 GCF_001194135.2 Octopus bimaculoides
TATATATATATATATATATATATATATATATATATATATATATATATATCTGTGTACGTATATATACGTGTATGCATATACGCATATATTCATGTATATGTATGTTGTATATGTATGAATGTATACATGCATACATACATACATACATACATACATACATGCATACAAGGGTTGTGATGAAAGTAATGAAAAACCCGGGCTTAACTTTTTTATTAACTGACAAACGTCGTTCACAGTGAACAGGTCGGCGCCGTAACTTTTTCTCCAACACTGACCCCCCCCCCTCTTTCTGTTCTTGATTGCAGGCAAATAACGGATGTGAAGCTGAATGTCACGTTTCTTTATTAAGCTCATGGTGACGGAGGGGGCGTCGACTGTCCTGTATCCACCGAACGCCACAGGTTGTTTTCGGAAATGACGCCAATGACAAAAGAAATAATTACGGATAGATGAAACTTAAAGGAGAAACCAGCATTGAAGACAAACCAGACAGTAGGAGGCCATCAACTGGGACTTCTGACAGAACCGCCAGCGATTGGACGAATTGTTTTGCACAGGCAGAAGAATGACGATCAATCATTTCACTGTACAAATGGACTGTGGTTACACTGCATTACCAAAGATGATGAAAGTCTTTTGGTATCACAAACTATGTGCAAAATGGCTGCCTCGGCTGTTGACATTTGATTTGTAAGGAAAAAGCGTAAATGTTTGTTCTGACCTCGAAGCGTTCGCAGCCAATGAAGGCAAGCTTTTGCTGATCTGATTACAGTCCAAATACTTATTGATCAAACCTCGCATAACCTACAAAATCCGGTAAACCGTCCTCATGAGTTTAAATGACCCGGCAAGAAGCAAGGAGCTTTATCCTTTCTTGTACCTATTGGTGTACCTGGGGATATTGTAAAAAAATAAAACTTGCCCAATGTACCGTGCAGTGAGATTGAACTCGAAACAATTTAGTTGCAAAGCGAGCTTCTCAACTGCACAGTCATACCCATATGACAGTATTGAACCGACATGGTCACAGCAAGTACACCTCTGATTATATGTCTGCTTAACCCAGGGTTACCTGAAGCTAAACAATTCATCTACATATTGTTATATTTCAATTCTCTGTTGCTGTATTTTATTAAAAACTAATAACTTCTCTTGGTACTATCATATTTTAACCGACATATCTTCTTTAATAGAATATGTTTTCTTTACTTACAAAAATAGTCAAAATATCTCCTGAAATGCGTAATTATGTATTAGAGGGTCTTCATTTCGTGAAGCATGATTAGAAGAAGTAGATCTTGTTACAAGCTCACCTCTCATAGATCTGCTCAGTCAGAGTTATCCAAAGAAATAACAACACCATTACTGTAATTCGCACTTCATTAGTCCAACTAACATTGAAACATCCAACGGTAGTCATAAACAGGTTTAAAAACAAAAACAACATCGAATGAATTTAAAGCTGCGGGCAAAAACTCTCAAATGAGGTTTCTTTGCGCGCGCAAACTGAGAACTAGAAAAAGAAAGAAAATAAAGAACAAAACAAGGTGTTATTAAACTCTGTCATTTTTGGTATTAAATCAACCATTCCAGTCTGGTAATTTACCATCTTTATAAAAGAATATAACAAATGAATCTTCAGTAAACATTTATTGCGATTCCCCTGCCAACCTTTCTTTGTCATATTCCTTCGTCTTATTCTTTGTTATTTTGCCAAAAGTATTTGGTTATTCTTTTAACGTCGTTATTTTCCTGATTGTGTTATCATCGTCATCATCGTCAGCGACGTCGTCGTCGTCGTCATCATCATCATCGTCATCATCATCGTCATCATCATCGTCATCATCATTATCCTCCTCCTCCTCCTCCTCCTCATCATCATCATCATC
>NC_068988.1:9536775-9537076 GCF_001194135.2 Octopus bimaculoides
CATCATCATTATCCTCCTCCTCCTCCTCCTCCTCATCATCATCATCATCATCATCATCATCATCATCATCATCATCATCATCATCATCATCACCATCATTACCTCAAGATTAATGACGATGTTTGAGAGATGCTGTCTGTATTAATATTCAGTTAGAGATATGAAATCACATAAGGTAACAATTTAAGTTAGTTAACTCAATTACAGATGCTATTTGTCTTTGACAAAATTAACAGCTTTACCGAAACACACACACACACACACACACACACACACACACACACACACACACACACACACA
>NC_068988.1:9539310-9541712 GCF_001194135.2 Octopus bimaculoides
GAGAGAGAGACAGAGAGATAAAAATATTGATCTTGATGGAAAATTTCATTTTTCTTTTTTTTTAATATTACATAAGGGGTTTTAAACATTTTGAACCCTCCAATCTATTTTCGAAAAGTTTTAAAACGTGAAAACAAATTAATAATTTATGTATTCAAGAAATAAAACCGCTCCGCCATTAATATTTTCAAGTACTTAAATATCATATTGAAGAAACAAATGTGTGTGTGTCTGTATGTGTTGTGTGTGTGTGTCTGTGTGTGTGTGTGTGTCTGTGTAGTTTTTTTGGGGGTTTTTTTTTTTGGCATTCAGAAGAAGAATTGTAGAAGAAAAAAAAATGGTGTAAAAGTTAAATTTGTAATGAATATACGGCATAATATTTACTGTTGCTGTTGTTGTTGTTGTTGTTGTGGTTGTTGTTGTGGTGGTGGTGGTGGGGACGGTGGTACTCGACTTACGTATTACAAACATTTTTACGACTTAGTTGTTTGTTATTCAGAACAACAACAACAACAAACAAACAAACAAAGGGAAAACAACTCGTAAATTCCACTTCATGGTGGTTTAAACTTTAATCGCAAAAATCTATTTCCAATCCTATTGTATATGCATTCATTTTTGCGCGCGCGTGCGTGTAAGTGTGTGTGTGTGTGTGTGTGTGTGTGTGTGTGTGTGCTTGTGTGTGCTTGTGTGTACTTATCGTACTTATGTATGAATTTATATGCACACACACACATACATACACAAGAGAGAAAGAGAGAGAGAGAGGGAGAAAGAGAGATAGAGAGGGAGAAAGAGAGAGACATTCATACATATATTTCCGAAATTTATTTTGAATCCTATTGTTTCGATGATATATAAGTGTTTATAGATGATATATAAGTGTTTATAGATGATATATAAGTGTTTATAGACAGACAGACAGATAGATAGATAGATAGATAGATAGATAGATAGATAGATAGATAGATAGATAGATAGATAGATAACTTTCTTTATTGGCCACACAGGGCTGAACACAGAGGGGACAAATACAAGTGTAGAGCTTTTGTTTTCGAAAATGAAAAAGAAAAAAAAAATTTAATTCCGATCAAAAGGGTCGGGGAAAAAAAGTGACAATCAAAAGGGATCGTGTATCACAGAAGAAATTTTTTTAAATGTAAGAAGCAAGATTAGGTCTATCCGTGGAAAGAAAAGCCTACGGAAAAGACCACGGTAACCTCAAGCAGGGAGGGAATAAACACATGAGAGCAAAATGCTCTCTCTCTCTCTTTTCAATTTACAGGATGCTCAAAGTGGTTTCGTCGCTCGCTCACATGCACCAACTTTGCTACATTCACCCACCTTTGTTTTGAAACATTCACGAGACAAAACCTGCTTTCCCATTCTGACCTTCCTTTTCAAGTGGTACTTGAAAAAGTTGATGAGCGATTGGCCAGAGAGGTAAGTGTTTGTCTCTAATCCTTTCGCTGGAGTCCACCACACACATTCTTTCACCATGGCCACCAGTACAATGAAGACTGCCTTGCCTTCCCGGTTGAGGGACGGTGGCGGAGCAATTGTAACGATAGATTCGGCCGACAGGCGGACTCGTCCCGCACGTGACAGTAGCCGTTATGCATACACACACACACACCTCACACACACACATTTCAAAGGTGTGTTTTTTTTTTACCTCTATTTTATTTTTTATTTTTTTTATTTCATTTATTGAATGATTTCTTTTTTATCAATCTTAAACATTTTTCAGGAACAAGAATTGTCGGAGAATATCCTCTGAGGGACTTCTGCAGGCTGTCATATTTGGTTCCTTGCTTTCTGATAATATCGAAGGAAATCAAACGAAATAATTTTAAATAAGATGAAACCTCAGCTTCAGTTGTTGATGAATCTCAAAGAAAGGTGAGATAATTTCGAGAAATCTATATTAATAGAATAGTTGGCACTCCGTCGCTTACGACGACGAGGGTTCCAGTTGATCCGATCAACGCACCAGCCTGCTCGTGAAATTAACGTGCTTGTGGCTGAGCACTCCACAGACATGTGTACCTTTAACGTAGTTCTCGGGGATATTCAGCGTGACACAGTATGACAAGGCTGACCCTTTGAATTACAGGCACAACAGAAACAGGAAGAAAGAGTGAGAGAAAGTTGTGAAAGAGTACAGCAGGGTTCGCCACCATCCCCTGCGGGAGCCGCGTAGAGTCTTTCAGTGTTTTCGCTCAATAAACACTCACAACGCGCGGTCTGGGAATCGAAACCGCGATCCTATGACCGCAAGTCCGCTGCCCTAACCACTGGGCCATTGCGCCTCCACATACAATAGTACGTTTCTACCTACCAGCATTTGATGTCGCACCCCAGACATTTTATTGAAACGAAGAAACATTTTACCGGCAAAA
>NC_068988.1:9541722-9545642 GCF_001194135.2 Octopus bimaculoides
ATATATATATATATATATATACACACACATACATATATATATATATATATGCATACACGTGCGCGTGCACGCACACACATACACACACACACACACACACACATATATTAATCGGGTGGGAAAATAAATGGAACAGAAATGGGTATTGTATGAGGGAGCCAGATATATAATGAATATCGTTAAACTTCAATGATTGATGAAACTATGGCAGCGCAGAGTAAAGGTGTGTGTGTGTGTGTGTGTATGTGCGAGCGCGTTAACAAGCTGTAGACGTAATTCAATGAAATAATGGCTCATCAATTTGCAATGAGATCAGCGGAATATGGAAGGAAATAAAAAACACGAATTTAACCTTTGTAGAATTCCACCCATTGATTGACATGTGAATGTGTGTGTGTGTGTGTGTGTGTGTACGTATGTAGATAAATAGGTGGATAGATAAATATATATCTAGACCGACAGACAGACAGACAGACAGACAGGTAGACAGATAGAAGGCAGCGAGCTGGTAGAAGCGTTAGCACGCCGGGCGAAATGCTTAGCGGTATTTCGTCTGCCGTTACGTTCTGAGTTCAAATTCCGCCGAGATCGACTTTGCCTTTCATCCTATCGGGGTCGATAAATTAAGTACCAGTTACGCACTGGGGTCGATGAATTCGACTTAATCCTTTTGTCTGTCCTTGTTTGTCCCCTCTATATTTAGCCCCTTGTGGGCAATAAAGAAATAAGATAGACAGATAGATGAAAGAATGGATGGATGGATGGATGGACATATACGCAAATGTGTGAATCTATGTACGCGGGCCGGTGTGTACGTATATTAACTATGAAGAGACAAGGGCGTTGCCCATAGCCGTTTTCATGGCCTCGAAGAGTGATAGAATGGCGACAGGAGGGCAAGCACCCTTAAACTGAAAACCTATCCCGGATGCTTTCCACAGAAAGAACTCTGCTAAAGACACCAAAGATCCGTGGGGTGATGTTAAATAGGCTGACGGATTAAGTGTACTACCGGTGCGGCGATTTGAACCCGGAACGCAAGAGTCAAAGCAAATATATCTCTAGCCAGCCCACAACTCACCACCATCAACTGGTAAAGGTATCTACTGACCCTGGGAGGATGAAGAGTGATGTTGACCACAGCCGGGTTTTCGAACTCAGGACGCAGAAACCGGACTAAATACTGCTAGGCATTTCGTCCGGCACTGTAACGATTCACCAATGTTTTAGTTGTTTTAAATTCTCGCTCTCTCTGTTTCTCTTTCACTCACTCACTCACTCTCTCTAGTTCTCTGTATTTTTTTCTCTCTCTCTCTCTTTCATTCACTCGCTCTCTCTTGTTCTCTGTCTTTCTCTCTCTTTCTCTTTTACTCACTCACTCACTCTCTCTTGTTCTCTGTCTTTCTCTCTCTCTTTTTTACTAACTCACTCTCCTTTATTCTCTCTCTCTCTCTTTCACTCACTCACTCACTCTCCATTGTTCTCTGTCATAATCTCTCTTTCTCTCTCACTTTCACTCTCTCACTTTCACTCTCTCACTTACTCTCCCTTGTTCTCTCTCTCTCTCTCTCTCTCTCTCTCTCTTTCAATCACTCACTCACTCTCTATTGTTCTGTCATACTCTCTCTTCTTCTCTCTTTCACTCACTCACTCTCCCTTGTTCTCTCTCTATTTCACTCACTCACTTACTCTCCTTTGTTCTCTCTCTCTCTCTTTCACTCACTCACTCTCTCTTGTTCTCTCCCCCTCTCACTCTCTCTATCTCTCTCTCTCTCTCTCTCTCTCTCTCTCTCTCTCTCTCTCTCTCTCTCTCTCTCTCTCTCTCTCCCTCTCTCATTGAATCTAATCAAATTCTAAATAAACTTCGGATTTGATGGTCAATGTTTGGAATTTTATTGTCATTACATCTCCCAGCGGCGCAGCGCCATTCGCTGTTCTGAATAATGTCAAAAACAGCGACGTGGTAACCTGAAGTAGTCACGGGGCAGATGTGGAGGTCGCGGTGGGGAACCCCCGAACAACAGTCTCTCAGTATCAAGAGAACCATACTACAACTACAACTGATGCTACTATTACTACTACTACTACTACTACTACTACTACTACAACTACTACTACTACTACTACTACTACTGCTGCTGCTGCTGCTGCTGCTACTACCACAGCTACTCTGTCAGATTAACTCTGTTGCCAGTCTTTTACTGACACAAGAAATAAACGATGGTAGCGGTGGACAAGATGGTGGTGATAAGGCTTGAAAATCTCATCAATGAAGCACTTCTCTGTGCTTCATTACGAATAATAAACCTTTCTGAATTATATTACAGCACACGAGCTCCCAACCCCAAGAATTTCTGCTCACACTGTAGGTTTCTTCTTCCCGCCACCTTTCTCCCCCCCCCCTTTTTTTTTCTTTTCCTTGTCTGTTTGATTTCACTTCATTAGAACTGGATAAAGGTCTTCCTGCAAATTGATCCGTTCAACGCCATATTTTAATCTATAAAGGAGGCCTTGAATGCGTAATCTCTGCAGTCGACAGATTTTATGGCTGGTTGCCACCGAAGACAAATTTCCTCACACTAGTTTACCAAATGGTCGCTTTAAAACCACAATGAGAGCAACAAACACACATAAAAAAAAAACCCGTTATTTTCTGGCGAAATCGTGTTCAAACTGTTAAACAGAGTTAAAACGTATAACAAGAAGCCTTTTGTTAACAAAGGTAGCGGATGCATTTTTTGTTGGTGTCATTATTGTTGTTGTTGTTGTTGTTGTTGATGTTGTTGTTATTATTAACATCATCATCATTACTATTCCTATTATTATTATTATTATTATTATTATTATTATTATTATTATTATTATTATTATTATTATCAACGGCATTTCGGCACTTTAACAAGGACAAAAGTGATATGCTGGGCAAATTGTGTAGGTTGAACACTATTTTCCCCAATGAAAAGCCGGGGGCATCCAATATTTTAAGTGAAAATTTCCGATAGTTAAATGCTTTTGATTATTTTTATCTCTCCTAGGAAACCGCCATTGCTTCTTTAATTAAATGAACTAATAATATATCTTTTATGATTTTGTTGGTTTTTTGTAGAGGATTCATAACTGAAAGTTTCTATTGATTTCGCTATTAACTTCGACATTTTTTTTTCAAGGATCATTGTAGATCCTTTTAGAATAAAATTATATTTTCGTATATTTTGTTTAAGTTATTGGAGAATAAATATCTGTGTTTTTATTTCATTAATGTGAAGGAATTGTTTTTTTCCTTTTAATCAGACATTGCTCAGCAGATAAGCAATACATTTGATCTACATGTCTAGACAAGAGGTTTTTAAAGATCTTAATCTCGGAACTCTTAGAGCAGATAACCATAATGTGGAACAAAATTTAAGATAGTAATAATAATAATAATAATAATAATAATAATAATAATAATAATAATAATAATGATGATAATAATAATAATGATATGACAGGTTAGCTTGGGAAGTTAAGCAGTTGTGGTCGATGAAAAAGGTAGTAGTAGTACCAATAACTATCGGAGCCCTGGGAACAATGAGTGAAAATCTCGAGAAGTACGTAGAACAAATAGGGGGCGCAATAAATGTGGAGCACTTGCAGAAAAGAGCACTGCTTGGAACCGCTCGAATACTCCGGAAGGTGCTCGAAAAATAAGAGGTGTCATCTTAGTTCACTGGTAGTGAACAGCTGACACTGTAGTACATCTCCAGCGTTAGAAGCTGTGCAAAGGCAATAATAATAATAATAATAATAATAATAATAATAATAATGCTCGGAATAATGCTCGGAATCGGTCTGAGAATTGGTTTTATGCCTGTGTATATGCATGCTTTCATGTGTACGTAGATGTGTTTGCTTAGAAGAGGAGGTAGGAGTAAGCGTAA
>NC_068988.1:9546150-9548420 GCF_001194135.2 Octopus bimaculoides
ATGTATGTGTGTGTGTGTGTGTGTGCGTGTGCAGTAGTAGTAGTAGTAGTAGTAGTAGTAGTAGTAGTAGTAGTAGTAGTAGTAGGCATCTACCGGTCTTCGAGAGGCCATGAATCTGCGCCCAGAGAAATCGTATCAGCTTTCGATGGTGATGCAGCATCTGCTGCGACTGAAGAGGTCCACACGGGAGCGGCAGTCACGCATACTGCGACTGCGTTCGAAAGAGCTCTCTACAGGCGCTACAAGTTTTTCCTTCCATCAAGTGCGCTTTTCTTTGGTAGCGAGTTCCTGTTTTCCTTCCGCTCTCTTCATCCCCTTTTTGCAGTATTTGTCTCCAGCACGGGCGACCTCCTCTCAGGACTTCCAGATCAAGCGACGACTTCATATCTATCTTGCAGACGTCCTTGAAACGAAGATGAGGTCGTCCTCGTGTCCTTGTGCCGGTGGCCAATTCTCCATACAAGAGTTCTTTTGGGATCTTCCCGTCCAACATACGATGTACATGACCGAACCAGCACAGACGACGCTGCTGGAGCAGGGTGAATATACTGGGTACCTTGGCGCAGTCGAGGACTTCGGTAGTGGTGATGCGTTTGGTCCACTTGATTGCCAAGATGTGTCTCAAATTACGAAGGTGTAAGACGTTGAGACGCCGCTCCTGTCTTGAGTAGAGGCTCCACGTCTCAGCCGTAAAGTGGCGTAGTAAGGACGCACGCCTTCTAGACAGCAATCATGGTGTCTGCAACCAGTTTTCTCTTTTCCCAGACTCTCTTTGTGAGCCTGGCAAATGTGGAGGATGCTTGTTCAATATACATACGACGGGCTTGCTTCAGTTTCCGTCTATCATATCCCCTCACAAGGCTTTCGTCGGTCTGAAGCTGTAGTAGAAGACAACCTCTCTACGTGTCACGCAGTGGAACCGAACCCAAGACCATGTGGTTGCGAAGCAAACTTCTTACCACGCAGTCACTCCAAGAGTAGTAGAATATTTTTTTTATAATATACGGCATCGTTTTGAAATGATTCCTGATAATTGTGAAAATGAAACATTTACAGTATATACCGAAACCGTTGCCATCTCCAAGAAAATTCCTGTTTTTCAAAATCCGCTGAGTATTTTCAATAACTGTGTGAACTGAGAATTGAAAAGTACCAAAAGAAAAAAAAATCGTGTACACAAACACGGTGAAAGGTATGCAGTGAATAAGATCACACGCCACAATGCGCTTCAAGATAGATTTTACATGAGAAATTTGTTCCAAGCTAGGACGTGTAATATGCTAAAGAGTCTGAAGAAAATGAGTTTGGGGATTTTATTAAGAAAGCGATCGTATTCTTTTATTGGTATTCTATATATTGATATTTTATTGATCAAGATTACCAAAATGTATTGCTTTTCAATCTTTATTCAACTACCTTCCATTTTCTTTTAGTCGTATTGTTTTCAACACCTCCTTGGTACAAATCAACACATACCACTATTTTTACAGTACATACCTGTAATAACAGACCAGAGTAAATTAGTTCCAGGTATTAGTTTAACAAAGGTGACTACTTACCACTGTATCACTCTTCTATATGCGAATACTATAAGCTAATGCGGCAGATATATTCAGTTTTGTTTGTTTTTTATTCACATATCTAAATCCATTATTATTATTGATACTGTTGCGATTTATCATAATATCATATATAATTTTTTTTTTAAAGTTAATTTTCAAATGGAAATGAAAAGGTAAAAATTGTACAGATGCATCTATGACTTCTACCGCCTCTTTTGCTCCCAGTGCCCATATAAAAGTTTTCCCACACACCCAGGAGCCGGTATCACCCACTTTAAAAATCACTAGCCTGGACGCTGATTATTTAATTTTAATGTAAATTGTACATGTGAAAACGTACAGAAAAATCGAAAAAATTTGACCGAATCTGTAGCAATTCCAAGGTATGGAGTAAGGGGTAAAAGCAGAAAATTTTGATTCAATTTGGCCATATTGAAGAGGTCAGTGGAGTATATAATTATTGAACTTGTTTTCCAATGAGGGAGATATCGTTATCCCTTACTTCTAAAGGAAAGCGGAAGTTAACAACCATCAAATTTGTGATAATCGACAAAAGACTTAATTTGGATAGGGGGGAAAAAAACACATTGGTGAAAAAAATATGATGTAATTTCCAGTTTTTGTGAGGAATCTGATTTTCTGGATGATATGAACGTAAAGAAAATAAAGCAATTTCAAAGAAAAATGCTGATTAGCGAAGATATATTT
>NC_068988.1:9550756-9551784 GCF_001194135.2 Octopus bimaculoides
GAGATTTTCTGTAAGTAAACCGTTTAGCAGTTCTAGTAGTTTTTCGTTTTTGATTTATTTATAATTTACACAAATTATTTTATGTTAATTTCAATTGATTTTTAGTTTTAGATTTAAACATGGATAAATTTCTATTGAGACTTCAGGAAAATGAGAGAGTCGTAGCAAACAAGACGAACACCGGAATAAAAAGTCCACCTCATCAAAACGAAAATATAATGAATATTACATCCAATATGGTTTTATATTATCAGAAAAAGACAATCTCTTTGTGAACTGAAATAATGTTTCTTCGATGCTGAAAATTCTGGATTTGAATTTCTTAACGAGGATAATTGATGGCTGGAAGTAGCATTTCTCAACGATCTTTTTGAGAAGCTGAACGTTTTAAATTTGAGTCTGCAAGGAGCGAACGAAAATATTATTCCGATTAAAGTCTTTCACCGCCAAGTTAGAACTGTGAATAAGGTAAGTTAAACACTCGCAGCTTGATTGCTTTCCAGGCGTAGAGGCTTTTCCAAACAAATTTAAAATTTTGTCAGAAGTGCAGAAGACAGTAGAAAACCTCTCTGTATCATTTTCTAAGTATTTGCCATCACTTGATAATCAAATGTATGAAGGGGTCATCAATCTTTTCGCAAGGTACGACAGTACACAGCAGTCATTAACGTTAACAGAGGAAGAAAATTTAACAGTCTTGAAATATGTTCCTGTACACAAAGCCTCATTTTCTGTGCTAGAATAGTCAGAATTTTGGATTTCGCTTTGGGAGCCAATATCCTCGATTAGCAACTACAACCGTTAAAACTCTGTTGCCCTTTGGACCATCGTATCTTTGCGAATTAGGTATCACTGCACTTATAGAAATGAAGTAAAACAAAGACCGGGAACGATTACAGATAATAGATGAAGTGTTACGTATTTGTTTATCTAATTTAGAGCCGCGTTTTGACAAATTTCTTTCTCAAAATCATTTGCATCTTTCTCACTAAAGACACTATTATTGTATTATATTACTTATATATATA
>NC_068988.1:9552331-9554197 GCF_001194135.2 Octopus bimaculoides
CTCTCACTCTTACTTCCTGTTTCTATTGTGCCTGTAATTCAAAGAGTCAGCCGTGTCACGCTGAATATCCCCGAGAGCTACGTTAAGGGTACACGTGTCTGTGGAGTGCTCAGCCACTTGCAAGTTAATTTCACGAGCAGGCTATGATCGGACCGGATCGACTGGAACTCTCGACGTCGTAAGCGACGGAGTGCCAACCACCACCATTTACTCCATTTACCCACATGGGGATTAACACATACTTTAAGAAATTATTATTTCTTATATTTAATTGTTTATGTTATGATTTTATTTACTCCATGTACCCAGACCTTGTGGACGCCCTGTATATATATGTGCGTGTGTGTGTATGTGTAAGTATTTGACTTTAAAATAAGTAGAGGGGTCAATTCGCTTGACTAAAACCCTTGAAGGTGGTGCCCAGCATGGCCTCAGTCAATCTCACTGATACTCCGCATGTGACTATGCCACACCGAGCCAATTCACATACGAGGGGTCACTCAGCTTTTGATATATTGCTTATCAATTATTTAATGCGCTTTCTAAAGACTACGCCCAAGTTTTTTAAATATTTTTTGTGACTTAACTTAATCACATTAAATTACAACTGAAGAGAGGCGTAGCTTCGTAAAAGTCAAATGTTTCCAGGTAACGTGCCGTTGCCAGCGTAGAGAATGTGTGGTGAATGGTCAATATAAAGTCACAAAAAAAAAAAAGACTCTTAATCTGTTAGACAATTCTTCTGCTTTTCTACCATTCTCCATTGACAGTCTACTATCATACAAAATAAACCAACAAAGAGAGTCTCTGTATGCTTACTCAAAATGCTAATAATTGCAGCAATGCTCGAATGGTGCACAGCAGTTAAGGTCTTGATGTGTGTGTGTGTGTGTGTGTGTGTGTGTGTGTGTGTGTGTGTGTTTGTGTGTGTGTTTGTGTGTTGGTCCATATGTAACTATATATGTATACATTCGTTCCCAGGTCCTTAACTGCTGTGCTGTTGTCACGCAGTTTCTACACTGCCTTGTGAGTGGATTTGGTCGACGGAAACTGAAAGAAGCCCGCGTGTGTGTGTGTTGGTGTGTGTGTGTGTGTGCGTGTGTGTATGTGTATGCGCGCGCGCGTATGTGTATGTATGCGTATGTGTGGTATTGCGCATGTGTTTTCCCCACCACACAACCTGATAACGGGTGTTTGTGTACGTTCTTACAAAAATAGCGGTTCGGCAAAAGAGACCGATATAATAAGAACCAGGCTTTAAGAAAAAAAAAAGAAGAAGTACTGGGGTCGATTCATTCGGCAAAAACAAAAAAAAAGACTTCGCGATTGTGCTCCAGCATGGTCGCAGTCCAGTGACAAAAAACAAACAAAAGAGAAAAGTGTAGCCTCGTATGATAGGTTTGGAGACGCAGTAGCAATTTTTGTAGGAAATTAAGTTGTCATCTTCCTATTTTAATAGATTCTTGTTGTTTCTGTTCGTGTAGGCAGGGTACATCTGCATGATAGCCGTTTCTGGGTTGAATTAGGGTAACGCCTGTTTGCAGAAGATTAAGGACAAGAGAGGAGTGCTTCGTTTTTGTTGATTTTTTTTGTTATTGTTTCTTTTTTAATCTCCGTAGGATTTTGCCTTGTTTTATAATTGACAGCGTGTAGGACGTTAATGCACAGAAGTAAATGTGGAGTCGACATAACAATCCCCTAAAGCGGCGATTCGCAAACTAATTGTCTCACAGAACCGTAATACTAATTGCTTGTCAGACAAACTCATTCGTGTAGTTTTTTTTTTTTACCATTTATTTTAATCGTCTTCAAAGTTCCGATATTATTTGAATTAACACGGAAAATAGTCTCATATATATATATATA
>NC_068988.1:9554728-9557083 GCF_001194135.2 Octopus bimaculoides
ACACACACACACACACACACACACATGGTTCAAAACTGTATAAAGACCAAAAGACAGCAAGTTTGACACTCAGAAAAAAATGAAGTCTTTGCCGTTTCGAGCCTACGCTCTTCTTTAGAAAAGGATGAGAAAAAGCAGTATCAACTAGACCATCAGATGCTGTTATATATCGCTCAACACAATGCGCTTCCAATTCTGTCTTGATTGCGCCATTTTTCTCCGTCTTGATCCAAATTGCTTGAACAAATCATCTTCCCATTGTTGTGGAGGTATTCCAAGTGACATTTTCCAATCTCTTGAATACCAGTCGGTAACTCCACGAGATGGATGACGAGATAGACAGACAGACAGACAGATAGATAGACAAACAGACAAACAAACAGATACATATATACAAACAAACAAAAATATCCAATTGTTCAGTTCTATATTTAAGAGATGAGGAATTATTTACATTATTTACATTTGACGGATATTTGTCCTCATCTTGTTTGTTGTTAACACAACTTTTCGGCTGATATACCCTCCAGCCTACATCAGGTGTCTTGGGGAAATTTCGAACCTGGGTTCTCATTCCTAACGATGTTACTATTATTATTATTATTAATCAGGTCACTGCCGTGAATCGAACTCGGAACTTGGGGTTAGTAGCCCGCGCTCTTAACCACTACGCCATATGCCCGTGGGCTTTAAAAAAAAAAAAAATTTTTTTTATTATTTACATTTGACAGATATTTGTCCTCTTCTTGTTTGTTGTTAACACAACGTTTCGGCTGATATACCCTCCAGCCTACATCAGGTGTCTTGGAGAAATTTAGAACCTGGGTTCTCATTCCTAACGATGTTACTATTATTATTATATTATTATTATTATTATTAATCAGGTCGCTGCCGTGAATCGAATTCGGAATCTTGGGGTTAGTAGCCCGCGCTCTTAACCACTACGCCATATGCCCGTGTGCAATTATGGAGTGAATTTTAGGGCTTATAAATCTATTATTTTTCTATCCTTCCTCAATACCGGTTCCCATATGCTATTCATATCTGCACTCGGTCTGCTTAGGAGGTTGTTGTGTCCTAGCATATGTGCTGCTTCTTTTAGTTTTCGTATTTTCCAGTGTTGTTCCCTGTCTATTATTTTAACTTCATCCCACAGGGGGATGTGGTCTCCATTTTACCATACATGATCAGCTATACCCGATTTATCAATATCTCCTCGTGTCACAGCTTTGCATATGGCGTAGTGGTTAAGAGCGCAGGCTACTAACCCCAAGATTCCGAGTTCGATTCACGGCAGCGAATGTAAATAATGTAAATAATATCCAATTGTTGATGTTGAAATTCCAATGAAAGAGACTTAGATCTAGGTTAGAAACCAGCTCTTTCTGTTTTGGTAAGAAATCTTGAAATAAACTGAATAATGACATCCATTCATACATAGAAAGAGAGAGAGAGAGAGAGAGAAAGAGAAACAAAGAAAGAAAGAATGAATGAAAGAAAGATGGACAGATAGATATAGAGAGAGAGACGGAGAGGAAGGTGAAGAGAAGAATGAGTATAATGACCGTTTGCAGAGAATGTAAGATGACTAGGCGCGCGCGCGCGCGTTGCATGTGTTTTTGTGAGAGAGGGTGACAGAGAGAAAGAAGGAAAGAGGGAGGGAGAGAAGGAGGGAGGAAGAAAGACAAATGGTTTAAATATGACAGATTAAGACATTAGGAATATTAAGACAAATAGTGTAATTGGGTTTCATACACACGTACATAAACACACACACACACATATATACATACACACACGTATATATATGTATATATATATATATATATATATAGACTCAAACACACACATATATATATACACTCATACATATATATGTATAGATAGATATACATACATATATAGATAAGTAATTATATATATAGAGAGAGAGAGAGTGTGTGTATGTGTGTGTGTGTGTCTATCAGTGTGTGTATGTTGTAGGGAGGGATGTGGGTGAGGGGGGAGTAAAAGAATGCGAGAGAGAGAGTGAGAAAGAGAAAGGGAGAGAGAAGCAGAGTGAATGAGAGGCATTAAGGTAGGAGGAGAAGGGGAGGCGGAGGAGGGTGGTATCGATTCCCGCTTTAATTTACTCTTTTGATGTGGCCTAAATTTTTAATGAATTTCACAGTTTGCAGTGAATTGTACATACAGACACACACACACACATACATACACACACACGCATATGCTTACATACACACATGCACACACACACACACATACACACATACACATACACACGTGCAAACACGTTAATTCCAGCTGAAGACTAATTACTCATACACATACCATTATATACAATCTGATATATAT
>NC_068988.1:9559162-9559579 GCF_001194135.2 Octopus bimaculoides
TATATATATATATATATATATATATAATTATATAGAGTTATATATATATGATATAAAGGCATTGACAATGGTACACGCACACACATACACGCACACAAACACCCATACCCAGTCACACACACACGAACTTATATGGTTGTGTGTGTGTGTGTGTGTGTGTGTGTGTGTGTGTCAGTGTGCCTGAGAGACAGAGTATCCTTGCTTCTGCGTGTGTTGCACGCGTGATTATATGGATGCATGTATGAGTGTGTAGATCTTTATATATGTGTATATATGTCTTCATGAATGTACGTCTCTGTTATCTATCCATCCATCTATCTGTCTATCTATCAATCAACCCATCTATCTATCTATCGATTAATCTATCTATCGATCTATACATCTCTCTGTCTATCTATCTATCTATCTATCTATCTA
>NC_068988.1:9559679-9562582 GCF_001194135.2 Octopus bimaculoides
TCTTTGATCATAGGCAGGCTAAACGAGAGCTGACCTGAATCTAAATAACATCAATTTAATTCACGATTACAAACGTTGAGTAACGCTTTGAATTAACAAGGCTTATGGTGTAAGATCGAACTCAAAGCAAGTTCAATCAATAGTCTTTCCAATATGCCAATACACATCTTCTCTCTTTTAATACTTCAATCAATTCCTAGAATCGTTGATTGGATCTCGAGAAGGAATATTGCAACAGATACTGTACTATAAAATGATTCATCTATGAAGAGATTTCATTTACGTTTGAAACAAAGTTTTCCATCCTCATACCATATTTATCTAGAATCATCGCAGATCGAAACATCATTCATAGGTTGATTATATGATTTAGATTATCGTCTATTTTTCCAGGTAATTGTTTTAAACATTCTCGCTTTAGAACGATACAAGAACTAAACGCCTTAAATGACGTTGTTATTGTTGTTGGAGAAGAAGGAACTATGCATTTGCTTAAATCTTGAAAGGGAGAATATATTAGAACTGGAGAAAAATATAGTATTAAAAACAAACATTGAACAAGTTGTAACATTTTGGCATGAAAAGAAAATCTCGTCCGTCAAATTCTTAAATTGGATAATAAGAGAAATTTCAATGAGAAACGTCGTCTGTATATGAAAATATGAACCTTTAACATCTTGGAATCTTCATTGTAGATTCTAACCGCAAATTAGTCTCTTGTAACGTTTAGACAGTTTGATTTAGTAGAATATTTTACTGTTCTTTGGCATCAATCCATAATCAGTTACCGAACCAAAGTAGTAGAATATAGAATATTACTGTCTACTGAAAATTTCACTAAAATTCTTCATTCTTTATGATTTAGACTCGTCCAAATGCCAGACTATTGAAAATACCAAAATACTAAAAATCTTTATGTTTAAAGATGGTGAATTTAACTTGGTTGGTAGACATAATCAGTCACATGGTTAAACACCAATTCCTGACACTTGGAAGAGCTTTTAGTGGCGGAGAAGTCTATGTTGTAAATATTAGTTTCAGGACTCGGATCGGAGAATAACGTTCTTCGTCGCTCAAGTCATGGAGGTCCACGAGAAAACCACTATTTATTTACTTATTTACCCATGTACTTATTTCTTTTTAATTAAGCCTGGTACTTACTCTATCCTTTTCTTTGGCTGAAGCGCTAAGTTATGGGGACGTAAATACACCAATATCGGTTGTCAAGCGGGAGTGACAAACACAGATACAAGACACGCACAGACACTCATTTACACACACACACACACACACACACACACACACACACACACACACATTGTCAGTGGATCATTTATCTGAAAAAAAGCACACTCAAACAGTTAGAGTAGTAATGTATGTCCGGTCATAGAATGACCGATGGTCTTGCACCATAAAGTGCTTGGCTTTGTAGACAACTTGTCAGACACGCTGGATCTGGGGGTCTCTCTTAAACTCAAGAAAGGAGATCTCTAGCCCCTGCCTCCATTTCAAACGCTTCCTGTCGCAGGCGTGGGATCCCCTGTTCGTCGGTTTTCTACCTCCAGTTTGAAGAGAGGTTTATATGCTCACGGCCATTGTAGACTGACGAGTCGTCTATAAAGCTAAGCGCTTTATGGTTGCAAAATTATTGGTCACTCTATGACTGGACATATATTTAACGTCATGTATATGACGTGCTTCTTTTAGTTTCCGTCTACCAATTTCACTCACAAGGCTTTGGTGGATTCGAAGTTATAGTAGTAGACACTGACCCAAGGTGCCACGCAGTGGGACTGAACCCGGAAACATGTGGTTAAGAAGCTAACATCTTGCTACACAACCATACCTGTGTGTATGTGTGTGTTTGTGTGTGTTTGTGTGTGTCTGTCTGTGTGCGCATGTATAGACAGATAGACGGGCAGATAAGCATACAGACAAACAGGCAGACCTACAGACAGGCAAACAGATAGATAGATAGATAGATAGATAGATAGATAGATAGATAGATAGATAGATAGATGTACTTTTTTTTACATAAAGGGACTGCAGTAATTCTGGCACACCGCTAAACAAACCAACACGAGAAGCTCAGAGAAGCAAACAAATCCAAATTAATGATGATGGAAATGGTTCAAACTTAGAATCACACCAATGCCAGCGCTTAGACGTGCTCCTTTAACTTAAAGTTAGAGCCAAGAAAAGACAGAAAAGACAGAAAAGACAGAATCTAAAGGAATAATTATTAAATATAATTTTAAATTATTGTTTTTCTACTTCTACCTTCAAATGGACTTTCTAAGGAATTTCTTCCTAGAATTTGTTTTATTGTTTCTCATTCTTCACTGCTGTCTTTTTCGACTTGTTCATTCTTCACATATTTATTCTGAAATTTCTTTCTTTTTCTTTGAAATTCACATTTATCACACCACCTGCATTTCTAATATAAACCTTTTCCTAATACCTAAGTTTCACCCTAACCCTAACCCTAACCCTAACCCAAAGGCAAGACAGCCATCTTGCACTAGAATTGTGAGTTATTAAAGCAAAAATGTTAATTTTTCCGAAAACATATTTTTTTAGCAACCATCTATTTTCAGCAAACTTCTTTTTCAATCTAACAAATACGGAAAATTGTCTTAATTGTTGTTGTTGTTGCTGTCATTGTGGTTCTTGTTTTCTTGTTGCTGTTTTCAAGCAAAATTTAAATATTATACAACAATCTTAAATTTAGTTATGGAAAGCATATTTTTCATATGGAAAACATACTTTTAGGGTTGAAAAATCTCTCATTATTATGAATTTTTAAAATCAATTATGTTGGCAAAATTTAACAATTTTCAAATTTATCCCTTTTCTTTTTTTTTTCCTTCCTTTTCTTCTCTTCACTTTCTTCCCCCCCCCCC
>NC_068988.1:9562616-9563102 GCF_001194135.2 Octopus bimaculoides
CTCTCTCTCTCTCTCTCTCTCTCTCTCTTGCCCTTTCCACATTCTGTACCCCTTGTTCTTTATTTATCCATCCAAGCACACACACACACACACATACATACATACATACATACATACACACACACACACACACACACACACACACACAAATTTATATACATATATATATATATATATATATATATATACTTGTGTGTATATATGTATATATATATGTGTGTGTCCGTGTGTTTGCATGTATATATATAAATATCTGCATATATATATATAAGCACAAACACACACACACACATATATATACATGCGTAATATACATACGTATACATATACATATATTACACATATACACATGCATACACATAATTACATACAAATAGAAACATATGCATATATATATATATATATATATATATATATGTACATGTGTATATGTACATGTGCATATATATATATAAATATATGTGCATATATATATATACATGTGCA
>NC_068988.1:9566389-9567224 GCF_001194135.2 Octopus bimaculoides
AGACATCAGTGATTGGTTGAAATTACCGAAATAAGACAACTTTTAACATGAAATAACTTGGAATATAGAAACTTTTCTTAACAAAGCTAAGAGAAAAAGATGTTATATATGACACATTCTACCAGTATCCCAAGTTTGAAAATGTTTCGTTAGAAAACAAATGGTGTCCGCCAAATCAGAAAGATCCCCAAAGATAGCTTGGAACTCACTGCTATTCAATGCTCTGCCAGAAGAATTAAGAAATTTACACAATGTGAGTGTGGATGACGAGTCCATATACGACCATCCCTTTTCATTTCACACATTATATATTTTACTTTCCTAAGATGGTGTGATATGACTTGAGGGAGATTTGGCTGTTATTTCTTGCATGCTGATCGATTACAACCGGACCTAATTCCAGTCGAACCCCGAACACTCCTGTTCAGTTTAAAACTAAATGACGCTCCGACGATCACGTCATCATGATGTCTACGAACGAAATTCGCTAATTACTCTTGTTAATTACATCTCATCATAGAAATACTTAAATGCGATTAATTAAGGCAAGGCTTCTATTTCCTCATTTATTTATTTTGTATTCTTTATTATTGTTGTAGCTGTTGTTGTTGTTGTTATATTCAATTTGTCACAGGAAGCGGAAAAGCAGATGTGCGGTTGAGCTTTCTACACTCACTGTTTGGGATTAAAGATTCAGATAGAACAAGGATTAGGAATTCTGCTTTTGGAATTCTTGAGGATTCTTTGATTCTTGCACATATGTCAGTCATTGGAGCACGGCCATGTTGGAGTACGGCCATGCAACTCCTTCATATCAGTATATATATATGTATAT
>NC_068988.1:9568432-9569131 GCF_001194135.2 Octopus bimaculoides
ATAATCCAAGAAAGTTAGGGGTTGTGAATCCAACCCACTAAGGGATAATATCTATCCAATATACTGCCGGAAGGATACCCAATTATTATTACACTAGTGTTTTTACCAAGTGCAATAAATGGGTGCGGGTAAAAGGAAATTTTACCCTTAATTTATATAGCAATAAGAAAATGTAGGGGAATATGTGGTACTCATCAACTTGCAGACATTGTATTATGTCAATTTACCTGTTTATTTTTCAACTAAGAGGACAATAAAAACAATATACAAACACCATATGACATATTGTGTTATATCAGTAATTAAAAATTAAAAAAGGACGTCTGTTTCTATCAGTTACCCCAGCTTACTGGAATTATATAGATAGAATGAGGCATGTCAACACTAGGTTGAAACAGCCGTAAGACATTTCCCTTCTTCGGTCACTAGATGCCCTTTTTAATTTTTAATTACTGATATGACACAATATGTCATATGTGTTTGCATATTGTTTTTATTGTCTTCTTAGTTGAAAAATAAACAGGTAAATTGACATAATATAATGTCTGCAAGTTGATGAGTACCACATATTCTCCTCCATTTCCTTATTGCTATACATATATATAAATCAAAGGTAGGACAGAAAGAACACAACAAACAGAAACCAACAACAAAACACAACATACGGGAAAATAGACGATAGCACGTCAAACGGCAAAC
>NC_068988.1:9569141-9569526 GCF_001194135.2 Octopus bimaculoides
TAACCCTAACCCTAACCCTAACCCTAACCCTAAAACCCGAACCCTAACCCTAAAATCCTAAAGCTAAAACGAGTACAAACGCACGAACGATGTCATAAATAACAATACCGCCGATAGTTGTTGTTGACAAGCAACGGCATTAATTTTATTCAAGGGAAAACATCCCATTACACTGCCAAAACGTGTTGTTGACAAACCACAGCAGTAATTGTTTTCACCTCAATAGACATCAGTGATTGGTTGAAATTACCGAAATAAGACAACTTTTAACATGAAATAACTTGGAATATAGAAACTTTTCTTAACAAAGCTAAGAGAAAAAGATGTTATATATGACACATTCTACCAGTATCCCAAGTTTGAAAATGTTTCGTTAGAAAACAAA
>NC_068988.1:9570698-9571459 GCF_001194135.2 Octopus bimaculoides
GAGGGAGGGAGAAACCTGTGCATAAGGTTTTTTTCTTAATCTTCGGATATTTACAATATTATTCTACAATTCTCGGCAGCAGAATTCCTGTTTCAATTCCAATTGTATAATATTGGTTCCCACAAGTGTTGGGAATTCCCTCAGTTCTAAAATCTACTCTCCATGTTCTTCGGTAAACCTTGACAGAATTTGAAACTCATTCTTGTAAGCTTATTTTTCATGCTTCAGTCAAAGAGTGCAATCAATGCTATACCAAACGCCATAATCAATGAACCATTCTTCTGAAACTTTAGCATGATAGAATGGTATTAGAACAGTTGAATGAGTATACTGTTTTATTATGCAAGAATTTCAAGACCCCAGAGAATTCGCGGCGGCATCTTAATCAAATCTTCATTGTATCGTCAAACACTGGATTAAGTTTGTTTCTTTAATGTACATCAAGTTTGTTGTGTTAACTCGCAAATCCCTTCCATTTGTGCACTTACTTCACACATTGTTATTTCTTGAAGAAGGCATAGCTGTGTGGTTAAGAAGCTTCATTTGCAGCCACGCGGTTTCGGGCTCAGTCCCACTGCGCGGCACCTTCGACAAGCGTCTTCTACTATAGCCCCAGGCCGACCAATGTCTTGTGAGTGGAGTTGCAAACAGAACGGCAAAGAAGGAAAGTCTCTCCCATATATATGTATGTGTGTGTGTGCATATATATGTGCATACATACATACATACATACATACATATATCCATATATATATATATAT
>NC_068988.1:9574276-9579148 GCF_001194135.2 Octopus bimaculoides
ATATATATATATATAGGAAGTTAATTATTTGACCGGCCATAGAGTGACCAGTGGTTTCGCGTCCATAAAGCGCTTAGCCTTATAGACAGCTCGTGAGACTCCACTGGTCGCGGGCATATAACCTCTTTTCAAAATGGAGATAAAAATATGTTACAGTCAATTCATTTTGAAACAAAGCATACATTGTCCGACTCTTAGGGTGGACATGTTATCGCACTTTGATCGGCTCTAGTTAGCAGATTTTTTACGGCCCTATTCAACAAATAGGGAATCCCCGCACTTGAATTGGTTCCAGTTAGAAAAATTTTTATGGTCCTAATCAACGAACGGGGAATCCTATGCTTGCAGTATGTAGCGTTTAAAAGGGTCCCCGGGTCAAGCTCTGCTATGCAAAGCTTGGATCGTCCTCTCCCGTTTATGTAGGATAAGATCCCGGTTGTTCTAGGATCCTCCATTTAATTGCGTATGGAGTGCCTTCGTCCTTAAGGCGCCACGCGTGACTTGCCGGAGACGTGACGTAACGCCTTTCCGGAATCCTAAAAGAGGACCTATGATTTTACAGACGTTGCTTAAAGGCAGTTCGGGCCGAACCAATGCATCTCCGAATTTGTGTGCTGGTTGTGTCATCACCTCTGGTGTTTCTTCTGTTGGCTCTGGGACTGATGTTGCTGCTGCTCTTGGTGGAGCTGCTGTCGGTGCCGTTATTACGGAACTGATCTAAGGCCGATCTAAGGCTTGGACAATATATCTTTTTGTTTACAAAATTAACTGACCGTAACGTTTTTCTATCTCAAAGAAAAGAAATAAAAAACAGGTTCGATGAATTTCTTCCAAACTGTATTTATTTTTCATGCATAAGAAATGTCTCGCTTCATAAAATGGTCAATCAATATACCCCGGGTTATGTCATGTTGATGATTTCTAAAAAGAATGAAATGATGCTATATAATGATTACCACTGACAAGAAATTTTAAGAACTTCATAAGTAAATTTTAAAAAATTAAATATGTATTCGTTGCATGTTTTTTTTTACTTGTTCCTTAATTTCAAACCCAAACTTTTAATCCTGCCAAATATGAATAAATTATTATCTCCCTTGTATTAATTGTTCACTGGGAGGCATCACATATTTGAAACACTGGTCAATTTTACAACTGCTAAACGCGATGAGCTATTTCCGGTCGAGGATCCAAGATAGAACGAGATGTATATGACCATTGAGAGTTAACCGTGTTTGTTTTTACGTACCAGGTTTCTGTTTGCTTTCCGGTTCTCTATTCACTCCAACATAATATATATTTCGCTATAATTCGGATTCGGCTATAAAATGTTTTATAATATCTTAGAACTAGATATTTATAGCATATATTCTGTTGACTAAAATAAATTATTGTGACTGCTTCTTAAAATATTTGATAAATTTAGGCTCCAGAATAATTCACTTTATGAGTTTGCTTCACCGTTAATAACGTTATCTTTTCCCGTGGTCTATTTTATGTCCTTTTATAGTTATCTACTTATATTTCATGTACATTATATTATTATACGTTTATACTGTATAAACTCATTGTATTTACTACCTCAACACAGAGATATTTACCTCATTCACTGCTGAAAAGCATACGTACATTATTATATTATGGTATTTATATTGTTGTAGTTATTACACTCAGCACATTAACACGAATATATTTGGTTCATTCACAATTGAGAACTGCTAAAGTAATGCTCATCAGGTGAAAACAACTTTCTAATAGTTAGCCTTTGTTTCGTAAAAACCAACCATGATCTGGCAAAAGAGGAGATTCATAAATAAAATAACAAATACAAGCCATTGATATATAATGCTTTATGGAGAAATCAATATTAGATCAATCATTTTTACTGAACCAATCAACAACAGGACACGGTGTTCAGTATTATCATTGAATTAGCATAATAATCAACACAGCCTGTACTGAAAGTATTGCTACTATACGAAAACTGTACTTTACTAACAATGTAAGTATTATACAGTATAACAATGCAGTCACTCCTCAGAACCTAAAAATAATATAGTCGTTGTACTAACAATGCAGTCACTGCACGGAAACTGTACGGTACTAACAATTTAGTTACTCTACTAAAATAAAAATGTAGTCACCGTACAAACAATATATTGACTGTATTAGAACTATACTGCACTAAGAATTTAGTAACTGTACTAAAGTAAAAATATGGTCACTCGTAAAAATAAAATCACTATTAAAACTGAACTATATTGAAAACTCAGTCACTGTACTAACAATGTAGTAACTATACTAAAACAGTTCTGCACTAAAAAATGCATTTATTGTACTGAAACTGTACTGTACTAACAATTTAGTTACTGTACTAATAATAAAAACGGTACAATACTGAAAATATAGTCACTTTGCAAAAAAAATATATAGCTATTGCGTACAGAGATTGTACTGTACTAAAAATGAGGTCATTGTATTAGCAATACAGTAGCTCCTGTACAAAAACTGTACTGTACTTACTGTAGTAACAACGCAGTTATTTTACAAAACAGTATAACTACTGTACTGAAATTAACTGTACGAACAATGTAGTCACTTTATAGTACTGCAAATGCAGTAACAGTATGTTAGTACAAGCTGCACTGTGGTGACAACGTAGTGACTGTACTGAAGATTTTGAAGTACTAAACTTACTGAATATGTAGTAACACACAGCACAAACAACAGCACAACACTAGTAATTATTGGCATATTACATTGTACCGACACTGCAATGGTGCTGCATTGGTACTGCATTGACACTACACTGATACCCTAACACTCTACTGGCTCTGCAATGACAGCTACACACACACCCCTAGTACATATTTTTGTTGATTCTATCTTGTTTATATGTGTGTGTTTATGAATATATATAAATAAAAGGCGGCGGGCTGGCAGAAACGTTAGCACTCTGGGCGAAATGCTTAGCGCTATTTCGTCTGCCTTTACGTTCTGTGTTCAAATTCCGTCGACGTCGATTTTGCCTTTCATCCTTTCTGGGTTGATAAATTAAGTACCAGTTGTGTACTGCGATCGATCTAATTGACTGGCCCTCTTCCCCAAAATTTCGAACCTTGTGCCTAGAGTAGAAAAGAATATTTCACATTGCTTAAGGCAGAATCGTTAGCATGCCGAGCAAAATTCTTAGCGGTATTTCGTCTGCCGTTACGTTCTGAGTTCAAATTCCACCGAGGTCGACTTTGCTTTTCATCCTTTCGGGGTCGATAAATTAAGTACCAATTGCGTACTGGGGTCGATGTAATCGACTTAATCCTTTTGTTTGTCCCCTCTATATTTAGCCCCTTATGGGGCTATTTCTGATCATATAAGTCATTTCGAATATTATTTTAGCAAGTTTAAAGTAATTTTTTTCTTTTGTGTCGGAAATCATTTACCATTTCTGTGGTACCCCCGCCTTCCCTTGTTGCCATAAACACGTGCTTATTTTGCATAATGGCTAATCCAGTGCTGCCTCCTCCCTTTCTCCTAGTCTATGAGGCCCTGTAAAGGGTCAAGGCCACTGCCTTCCGTCCTTAACTACGGGATACATAACGCCTGTATCAAGTGAAATTATTTCAGACAGGCGTTCATTTTTTACCTCTATTATACTCTGCGTTGTTATTTTTATGCTGCACTAAATTTTCAAATCTGCCTTGATCAACATAATTAACGTAATTAAAATAATTTTGTTACTAATTATTGTTATTGTTATTCCCTCTTTATCTTTGGAATCACTTTATTCTTTTACAGTGCAAATGGTCGTTTTATGTGCGTTACGCACCCTGTCGGTCTTAAAGAAGGAACTCCTTATTAGATAACAATGGAATTAAATAGTAAATACGTTTTAACTCTCTCTCTCTCTCTCTCTCTCTCTCTCTCTCTCTCAATGGTTGCTCTAAGAATTCAGGGCTACGTTCGAATAAATAGGGTCATATGACCAGCAAATTTGGATACCGTTGGTGAGATTAATAGTTTAAAATGGCGGAAAATTATTTGGAAAATTTTGTACAAGATCTGTCGAAAAACCATCAGAATACATGGGGATATTACCGTTTAGCACCGTTCACAGCTGCGTTCGAGTAGCCGAAATCATATGACCAGATAAATTCAATGCTGTTGGGGCACTTAATATGCCTACAAATTCCTTTGAAGGTTTTATACAAAATCTGTCAAAACACACTTGATATTACACGGAAATTACTGTTGCTAATTGTAGAAATTGGCAGTGCCCATGACCTTTCTGAAAAGAGGTAGGGAACGCGTTTTCCCCCAACCGAAGACCTAGCTTGAATCCTTGCAAGAGAGTAGACTTCCTTAAAAGTACCAAAAGCAATAGTTTTAGCCTAGGTCGGAATTTTGTCTGAAAGCAATAGTTTTAGCCTGGGCCGAAGATTAAGTCTAACAAGCCCAAACGGGAACAGTCTATCCAATCGATTAAATTTACTTCTTGCAGCTACGTCCAACTCAGGATTTGTAGTAGAATTCATTTGCCTGCAATGCTCTGCATGGTTTTTTTTTTTCAACCTAAAACCATGCAGTTATGAAACGAACTTCTTAACTACACCCAACGCAAAATTTCTACTAACCGTCTTGTAATAAAACCAAACGTAAATCTTCTTTAGTCACCGCTCTCCAGGCAAAGTAAGGAGTTGCTGTGAAGAGCTTTTCATGCTTTTCAGGTCATACTTAAACCCGCTCTGTTATTTCTGTCACTAATCCTTCGGGTCAATAAAGGAGCCTCTACACCAAGAATCCCCAACTATCGAGTCAAGGAACATTTAGCATCGGGCCGCACTGACAGAATACATTTTAAAATTTTGAATCATG
>NC_068988.1:9581105-9583527 GCF_001194135.2 Octopus bimaculoides
ATATATATATATATATATACAATGCTACACACATATGTATGAATGTATATAGGCTGGACTCATCACACTTCGTCGCAACAAGAAGGTAAAGCATTGTAATAGTGCAATCACTAGTTTCATCTTTTCACTTTATTGATTTCCGTTCCGATCAAATCAAATGCTTCCATCAAGAAAGATTCGAGTTTATAAGCACCTGCTGTATTCCGATTTTGTTGTGATATCTTTGTAGAATTTGATTAAGTACAAGGATCCATTATTTGGGCGGTGGGGAGATTTCATTCCGCTGAAATTTCATTTACGAGAAGAATTCTGTCTTTGAGAGATTTATGGGTGAACTTCCATAAACGAATTTATTCCTCCGCTTTAGCAAATACTTTCTGCAGTTTAGCACAAAGCTCTGTGATTAGCCACAATATCAGGAATAATATAACTAATTCTACATTTCTCGGTAGAAATCTTCTAACACAGATTTCCATGCCTTATATGCTTTATTCTGATGGTAATCTTTGAGGAAGTGCATTCATGCATTTAATAATATAATTTTTGAAATTAGATTTTTTCCTAAACGTAAACGTTAATGAAGATAAATATCATCACGTGTTGCTGAAGCATACAACAATGGCGTATGGTTCTGAGTTTACTAAGAGGTCAGGAGAGGTGATTTTGTCTGTCCACGATCACTTTTCTGCACTACCATTCAACTCTTTCTCCCTTACCTCTCCCAAATCATGTATAATTGTTCATCCCTTATGCCCTCTCAACTCTTCTGCAGTTGTCACCTACACTTCCCTATCTTCTGCAGTTGTCACCCACACTCCTCTATCTACCACACTTATCAGCTACTCGTCGCTATTTTCTCTACTTATCATCTCTTAAGATTTGTTCTTTATTGCATCCACTCTCCCACCTATTCCATAGCTCTATTTCTTACTCCCATACACTTTTGCAAACTCTACCATCACTGCCACCACCCCACCCAACCTGCTCTCGTGTCCCTTCTCTTTTCTACTGACCCCTTACCTTGAGGATTCACTCTGACACCCCGTCACTAGTCTTATCTCTCCCCAGCTCTACCCCAATCACTCCTACTTTCTCTTCTACAATGGGAGTTGCCATGTAGCTTCTCTGCAGCAAGCAATTTCTCTTTTGGTCCCTTCTTTCTCACTTTCACTCTTCATCTTCGAGCATAATGCCAACTCTCTCTACTGTGGCCCCCACTCAATCGAAGGGAATTCTAGTATGGTAGGCTGCGTGGTGACCTCACAAGTATTGGAACCACGAGAAGAGAGCTCCCAGTACACACTATGTAAAGTGGTTGCCGTTAGGAAGGGCATCCAACTGTAGAAACCATATCAAAGCAGACATTAGAACACGGTGCAATCTTCGGACCCGTCAGATCCTGTCAAACCGTCCAACACATGTAAGCATCAGACAGGAACGTTAAATAATGATGATGATGATGATGATGATGATGACGATGACGACAACGATGAAGATGATGATGATGATGATAATGATAATGATGACGACGACGACAACGATGAAGATGGTGATGATGACGACGGCGTGGTGATGATGATGATGATGATGATGAGGAGGAGGAGGAGGAGGAGAATTGTAGATATCATCCAACGTGCCAATGATGAAGGCCTCTACGTGGCTACTTGTCCTAGAGAGTAGAAACAACAACCAAGCATATCAACCTTATGTCACATCTTGCTGTTTAAAACGAGAAGAAATTTATACATTCGATATATTATGCAAATATATAATGAGTGTGTAGAAGACATTAATACAGACGTGATGGTCACGACTGAACCACTGTTCGATCATGCGACACTAAAGGGCCTTAACGACAAGAGCGAAAACAACAGCACCGACAACAACAATAGCAATAATAATTACAACAGCAACAATAATAACAAGAACGAGAACAGCAGCAGCACCTGCAGCAGCCGCGGCACCACCGTCACAAATAATGGCATATTTAGGAAAGCTGGTACCTGTACATATTTCTCACAGCTGGGTGGAGTGAGGTGTATCTATAATTCGGTTATTCTGCAGAGAGACGCAAACACAAAGCCGGCAGCCAATATGAACTGAAGTCCCCATGAGTAGTTAATCCAATAACGCCCTACGACCATTCTGCCAGTCTGCAAGAATCTACTTCCGAAAAAAAAAAAAGTCAATAGTGAAGAAGAGTTACGTCAACACAGTTGTGCGGTTTACTTTCTGCGACTGAATAACAAGATCAAAGAATTCCATACAGACACACATACACACACATATACAAACATACACATACATACATGCATACACGCATATATGTGTGTGTGTTTGTGTGTGTGTGTGTGTGTTAGTATAGTTACTATTCTGATCTCTTCTTGAGATTTTAAAACTATCTATCTATCTATCTATCTAT
>NC_068988.1:9583590-9585131 GCF_001194135.2 Octopus bimaculoides
TATATATATATATATATATATATACATACATACATAAATACATACATACATAAATACATACAAGCTCATTTACATATATATGTGTATATATATAGCATAATGCATACATACATACAAACACACAGACACACACATGAGTGTGTCTGTTTAAGTCACAATATATGGATTCACGTAATCCGGTAATACTCATAAAAAAAAGCTATTTATCTGCTATTTATAACTATAAGCGCAGGAGTGGCTGTGTGGTAAGTAGCTTGCCTACCAACCACATGGTTCCGGGTTCATTCCCACTGCGTGACACCCTGGGCAAGTGTCTTCTACTATAGCCTCGGGCCGACCAAAGCCTTGTGAGTGGGTTTGGTAGACAGAAACTGTTCTGTTGATCGAATAAACGGGAACGCTCGTCGCCGTAAGCTACGGAGTGCCAGTGTATGTATAATAAGTACTGACCTTATTGTGTAGTTAAGAAGCTGGTTTCCCAACTCCGTGGTTCTGGGTTCAGCTCCACTGCGTGGCACCTTGGGCAAGTGTCTTCTGCTATAGCCACGGGCCGACCAAAACCTTGTGAGTGAATTTGGTAGACGGAAACTGAAATTAGTCCGTCGTATATATCTGTGTGTGTAAGTGCATATGAGTGTGTGTGTGCGCGCACACGTGTGTTTGAGTTTCTCGTTGTACCCCGCCACCACTTGGTGTTGGTTTGTTTACATCCTCCTAACTTAGAGGTGCAGTATAACAAGCCAATAGAATAAGTACCATGCTTAACAAATAAGTACTGGGGTTGATTTGTTCGACTAAACTCGACAAGGTTGTGCTCCAGTATGACTGAAACATATAAGAGATAAATGACATTTGTGTGTGTGTGTATGTGTGTGTGTGTGCGTGCATGCATATACATACATACATACATACATGTACATGTGCCCGATGATTGTGCTAGGACACCAGATGAGTTAATAAAACACTGTCTGGCATGCTCTTAGTACATGAAACTAATAGTAGCATATAAATTCATATATTGTGTTTATTAAATGATATTTATCTCTCACCAGATGGAGTACTTTTAATTGTTGATCTTACCATCACGGAACAGTATACGATATATATATATATATATATATATATATATATTCGTCTACGTTTTGTTTGCAATGTCCTGTACCCAGATATGCACCTATACATACAGGTGGATGTCGGTATGCACATACCTGTACGTATATATGCATATACTCATTTACTATTTGTTTTTACATGACCGAACGCAGCGACCAATCTGTAAGTAGCTTTCACAACTTTATATTTTCCGACGCTACTCTATCTCTTTCTCTTTCTCTTCCTCTTCAATTTTTCCCCCTCTCGTTCTTCCTCTGTTTACTACTACGTATCTCTCTTTACCCCTCTCGTTCTTCCTCTGTTACTACTACGTATCTCTTTTTCCCCCCTCGTACTTCCTCTCTTCCTCTTTTCCTCTCGTTGCTCACCTATTCTTCTACTTCCTCCCTTTGTTTCTCCCTCTACCACTCTCTCTCTCTTCCCCTTAC
>NC_068988.1:9585735-9586731 GCF_001194135.2 Octopus bimaculoides
GGATGTCGGTATGCACATACCTGTACGTATATATGCATATACTCATTTACTATTTGTTTTTATATATATATATATATATATATATATATATATACACATGTAGCTTTTAGACGGATTCATCTTGTTCTCATTTCTCTTTACCTACGAAAACAGATGATATCAGATTGCTATAAAACTCAAACTAGAATTTCGCCGTAATTGACAGTCTAAATAATTTACACACCGTATTTTTGGTATGAGTAAATAATTAATAAATATTTGTACACAACACAGTATGTAGAACAAGTAGAAAGATATATATTTCCAACGCGTAAATACTGAACAGTATATATAACGGATAAGATCCTTTTAAGAGCAAAAAAATTTGCCAGCATCCAGATGGAGTACTTTTTATTGTTGGTCTTACCATCACGGAACAGTACAACTACATGTGAATTGTTGGCGATTTTTTTCCTCCCTCTTCCTTTTCCCTTGAACTTTCCTCCGTCTCCTGCTGGTCGCCGACAAATTTTTCTGCTCTTAAAAGGGTTTTATCCTTTATATATACTGTTTAGTATTTACGTGTTGGAAAAAATATATCTTTCTACTTGTTCTACAATACATTTCAACGCTTCAAAAACATATTTATGTTTGTTTACATATGACGCAATATATATTTATGATATCTGGCGTTTCTGGTTGACTTCATAACTTCTACACTTGCAGAAGAATTTGTCGGTCGGCCGTTTAGCTTAAAGGTAGAAAACTCTGACCGGATATTAGTGGGGTGTGAGTTCGATTCTCATGGCTGGTTGCCAACAAATTTATCTAAAATTTGACTAATTCCCATATATTACGCGTGTAGACAGACTGATTAAATAATTAATATAAATTTATGCGCAGCAATTAAAAATCAGCGAAGTCATTAAATTATAGTTTGTAAGTCTTTCGCTGTGACGTTTTTAAACAGTAGTAAATAGATCTTGTTATTCTCTTCGTACACAGCGGCCAGCTTCA
>NC_068988.1:9588198-9589540 GCF_001194135.2 Octopus bimaculoides
ATACTTAAAATCAGATAGCCCGAACACATAAGCAATATGGAGCTATGGCAAAGAACGAATCAAGTTTCGATTAGGGAGTAAATATTTAAGAAAAAGTGAAAGTGGATTGGTAGCACAATTAGAAAGGACACATCAAATGTAGCGAAAAGTGCTTTACAGTGGAATCCGGATGGATATAGAAAGAGGGGTAGGCCTAAGAACTCGTGGCGTAGACCAACACAAAAGGAACTAGAGAAAGGGGGACATTCATGGCAGAGTATAAGTACAGAAGCGAGAAATTATGCGACATGGAATTCAATTATAAGTGGCCTATACTCCGCGTTGGAGGGTTAAAGGCAAGAAAGAAAGAAATTGGTAAGAAACCTAAGGGTGAAGGCGGAGACCATTTCCAGCGATTGTTAAAGATGAGAACTGGTGGTGTTCAGCTGAATGATATTGTATCACATTACGGTTGGCTGAATAGTTCCGCCTCCCGGATGTAAACAGTGAAACTAAAGAACTTTGACTCACAATAACAAAATGAACGACTTTATCATTATTATTATTATTATTATTATTATTATTATTATTATTATTTTACCGAGCACCTGTCATTGCACGGGTCCACAAGATCTCAATCATCATCATCTGACAAGAAATCGATAACCGTTGTTGTTGTTGTTGCTGCTGGGTTTTTTTGGGGGTTTTTTTTTGTATTGCCAAATATACAGTCTCAGCAATTATGTGACTTGAGAACTATAGACCGAAGAGGACAGCCTACTCTGATCGTGTACTATTTCAGACGTAATCTACCTTCACATCTAGAGAGTTAAGCCAATGGCATAGGCTGTATGTGGCCTCTTAGTCTGGTAGAAATAACAGTCAAATCATACCCTGTCATCTTGAAATTAAAAAGGCTAGACGTAGTTTCTACAATGTTTTTTAACAGGGTAGGAACAGCCACCAAATGTCCTCAAATCACACTCTTTCCCAACCACATGGTTCCGGGTTCAGTCCCACTGAGTGGCACTTTGGGCAAGTGTCTTCTACTGTAGCCTTAGGCTGACGAAAGCGTTGTAAGTGGATTTGGTAGACGGAAACTGAAAGAAGCCTATCGTGTGTGTGTGTGTGTGTGTGTGTGTGTGTGTGTGTGTGTGACCAGCGCCTGACAACCCGGTGTTGGTGTGTTTACGTTCCCATAACTTAGTGATTCGGCCAAAGAGACCGATAGAATAAGTACCAGGCTTTAAAAGAAAGTACTAGGGTCCATTCATTCAACTAAAAATAATTCAAGGGGTTGCCCCAGCATAGCCGCACTCTAATGCCTGAAACAGATAAAAGATAAAACGAAAAAGAAATTGAT
>NC_068988.1:9590144-9591170 GCF_001194135.2 Octopus bimaculoides
ATTATTATTGAACAAGTCAAGAAAGCCGTGAGCTGGCAGCAGCGCTACCGTATCAGGCAAATTGCTTAGAGCCATTTCGTTCGTCCCTCACGTTCTGAGTTCAATTTCCGCTGAGCTCGACTTTACTTTTTATTCTTTCGGAGTCGATAAAATAAGTAACAGTTATGAACTGGGGTCGATGTAATCGACTTACTCCTCTCCCCAATTTGCTGGTCTCGAACCAAAATTTGCAGCCAATATTTTAAAAGTCATGGAATTTTGAAGGTTTGCTGTAACAGAATTTCTAAACGCCTTTGCGATTTTATGTAAACTACCTTGTTTGTTTGTGTGTGTGCGCGCGCGCTCGTGCGTGTGTGTTTACAAGATGCAATGTAATTTTTTGAGAAATTGATAATGAAAAGAAATCAAGGAAAACTTTAAAATGAAAATATTTAACAGAAGAAAATTAAACAAAGAATAAATTAACATTTGTAATGTGCAATAAATCCTAACTCTAACCCTGACCCCCAAACCTTAAAATCTAGCCTTAAGCTCTAATCGCAAACCACAAACACTAATCCTAAACCCTAACCCCAAACCCTAAACCCAAACCCGAAATCCTAACACCAAACTCTAAACCCTAAATGCAAACTCTAATCACAAACCCTAACCCTAAACTGTAACCCCAATCCCGAACCCTAAATCCTAATTCTAACCGAAACCCTAAACCATAACCCCGAACCCTAACCCCAAAACCTCAATCTTAACCCTGAGCTCTAATCCCAAACTCCAAGTACAAAACTCTAAACTCTAAACCCTAACCGTAAATCTTAACCCTAAAATCTGACCCAAACCTTACACTCTAAACTCTTACCCCAAGCTGGTTTCGCATGGTTGCTATGGGAACGTATTCAAATAGCCTACCAGATAAGATGTCGAGAATGAATAAATCTGATTGGCTAAAATTATATTTTAAAAATCTTCAATTTTAAAGGTTGGAAACTTTTTGATATTAATCTCTTCAATGCGCGAGCTGGCAGAATGGTT
>NC_068988.1:9594446-9595228 GCF_001194135.2 Octopus bimaculoides
GCGATGTTGAGGGGGACAAACACACACACAAACACACACACACACACATATATACATATATACGACGGGCTTCTTCTCAGTTTCCGTCTACCAAATCCACTCACAAGGCTTTGGTCGGCCCGTGGCTACAGTAAAAGACATTTGCCCAAGATGCCATATATATATATATATATATATATAAAATCTTGTTTTAGTTATTAGACTGCGGCCATGCTGGGGCACTGCCTTGAAAAGATTTTAGTCGAATGAATCGACACAAAGACTTTTTTAAATTTTAAGCCTGATACTTATTCTATCGGCCTCTTTTGCTGAACCACTTGGTTACGGCCGCATAAACACACCAACACCGGTTGTCTAGCGGTTATTGGGAACAAACACAGACACAAAGACGCACACATGCACACACATGTATGTATGTATGTATGTATGTATACGACGATCTTCGGTCGTCTGTACAGTTTCGTATTTCTTTACTACCCACAAGGGGCTACACACAGAGGGGACAAACAAAGACAGACAAACGGATTAAGTCGATTATATCGACCCCAGTGCGTAACTGGTCCTTATTTAATCGACCCCGAAAGGATGAAAGGCAAAGTTGACCTGGGCGGAATTTGAACTCAGAACGTAACGGTAGACGAAATACCGCTAAGCATTTTGCCCGGCGTGCTACCGTTTCTGCCAGCTCGCCGCTTTTCGTCTGTACAGTTTCCGTCTACCAAATTATACTCACAAGGCATTGGTCAACTTGAGGTTGTAGGAAAAGATAAACGACCCAGAGG
>NC_068988.1:9596107-9596883 GCF_001194135.2 Octopus bimaculoides
TTACACTATTTTTCTTTTGTTTCTTGGCTCCGGTGAGGCGTCTCGGAACATTCACGAGCCCTCTCCCCACCCCACCCTGTTCGCGAACGCGCATTTTTTTTTCCTCATATTCGTTCCCAGCAAGTTGTTTTACACCTATTAGACTAACTTTAAAAAAATTTTTGCCACCGGGTCAAACGCTTTAGTTTGACCTCGAAGGACACTCCCTCGTACGCAGTAGTTTTACTGATCTCCCTGCCACCACCCAAGGGTATTTCTGCGTCCCTACACTCAGATGGAAAGTCAACACATATTCTTGTTAACCCATAGCTGGAATCTTGACAAGTGCTACAACTCAGGGTCAGAGTAGACCCGAGAACAAGGGTAGCTAAGGAGTGGTTCAACCCAGTGGCAGACTGGCCAGGTTACTAGCTTGCCCAATGGTTAGTGGGCCCCTACACCATTAGAATCCGTATATGGGGGCCCATGTTAGTATATAAGGGGCCTATCTTCTCAAGTTTGAGAATTTTTTATTCACTCCTGGAAGAATGCAATAATTATTTCAGCCTCGCTGTAAAGGAGCTATGTGGCTTCCCTATTCCCTACATTCTGCAAAGGTGGGTGAGAGTAACTGGAGGGGGGGGGCAGATAAAGAAAGAGGTTGCTGAGGGCTAGAGAGAACTCTTATATTCACAAGAGAGTGAGTTATAAGGGAGTTATAACAGATTGTGGATGAGGAAGGAAGGAAAGGGAGTCTGAGAGGAAAGTAACATTAATACCGCAGAACTTTGGTGGAC
>NC_068988.1:9597755-9599590 GCF_001194135.2 Octopus bimaculoides
CTTCTTCTTCTTCTTCTTCTTCTTCTTCTTCTTCTTCTTCTTCTTTGTTTCTTCTTCTTTATTTCTTCTTCTTTATTTCTTCTTCTTCTTCTTCTTCTTCTTCTTCTTCTTCTTCTTCTTCTTTATTTCTTCTTCTTCTTTATTTCTTCTTCTTCTTCTTTATTTCTTCTTCTTTATTTCTTCTTTATTTCTTCTTCTTCTTCTCATTATTATTATTATTTTTATTTTTATTACCATTATTATTATTATTAAAATGTGAAAAACTCAAGATTAAGCCGCGACTAAGCCTCTTATTAAAGTCGACTGAAAGAGAAGAATTGTTGTAAAAAATATTTAATTTACCAAAACCTTTCAATGGTTTTATTAAAACGAAAGTGTAGCATTTGAATGTTTGTCAATAAATCTACCTCAAAATGGTGCCGCCAAAGAATTCTTGCTTTTGGAATAGATGGAAGAAGAATATTATATTAAATTATTTCTATGCTGGTACTTTGTTTATCCAAAAACTGATCAGAAAATGGTTTATTGTTATAGAGAGAATTATATATATACATATATATATATATACATACATGTGTGTGTGTGTGTATGTATTTATATATGCATGCATGTGTGCATATATATATATATATATATATATATTGTGTGTGTGTGTATATATATATATATATATATATATATATATATATATATATATATATATATATATATACATATATATATATATACAGGGTGCGATGGGTAAATTGTCACCATTTTATATTTTTAATTTCATGCATGCGTATTGTTTGTTTTAAATTTTGTTGACTACACAATATAATAGGGTCAATTTGGCACCGTCTGTGAGAAAAACAGCACCATGAGACAATTCACTCTTCCAGAAATTTGGAAACGATATGCTGTACTGCTTAGCATTCGCGCCAGAAGCTCCAATGCGAACATTTCAGAATGTTTGGGTATCAATCTTGAGTACAGTGCAGAGGATTCAGAAAGAGTTGGATGAGTGTAATGGTGATTACAAAGGTACGGCAATTTGGAAAATTCACTCTGATTGATCTGATGAGAAAAGAACTTCTGAATTTGTGGGTGAGATCCCGCCAAGTCAATCAGGTCCATTGCCAGAGACGTGGGAGTTTCTTATCAGGCAGGTAGTACATGAAGACATTTGGTATTCCTCATACAAGATAAGAATGACCAATTTTTATCCCAAGCCATCAAGGACAAGAAGAAAGACTCTGCCATGAAACCCATGCTGTTGCAGTAACTGGTCCTTAAGAGCAATGGAATTGCTGGGATCTTTGGCAATGTGCAGTGTCGACCCGTTCTGGCATTGATGTAGCTGTCAATGCCAAAATTTGGCATAATTCCTTCCAGGATCTTCCAGGTCTTGTTTTTGGAAATCTTTTTTTTTCAGAATTGGATCCTCCATAACCAAAAACGTGGGATTCTGTAAAAATAAGGAAAATCAATATATACTCTTTACTTGTTTCAGTCATTTGACTGCGGCCATGCTGGAGCACCACCTTTAGTCAAGCAAATCGACCCCAGGACTTATTCTTTGTAAGCCTAATACTTATTCTATCGGTTTTTTTGCTGAACAGCTAAGTTACGGGGATGTAAACACACCAACATCGGTTGTCAAGCGATGTTGGGGGGACAAACACAGACACACACATACATATATATACATATATACGACAGCCTTCTTTCAGTTTCCATCTACCAAATCCACTCACAAGGCTTTGGTTGGCCCGAGGTTATAGTAGAAAACACATGCCCAAGGTGCCACGCAGTGGGAATGAACCCGGAATCATGTGGTTGGTAAGCATATATAT
>NC_068988.1:9599600-9602775 GCF_001194135.2 Octopus bimaculoides
TGGGGGGACAAACACAGACACACACATACATATATATACATATATACGACAGCCTTCTTTCAGTTTCCATCTACCAAATCCACTCACAAGGCTTTGGTTGGCCCGAGGTTATAGTAGAAGACACTTGCCCAAGGTGCCATGCAATGGGACTGAACCCGGAACCATCTGGTTGGTAAGCAAGCTACTTACCACACAGCCACTCCTGCGCCTATCCATTTTACCTGAATTTATGTGAATTTTCCGAAAGTCCCTTCTCCACCCCTACCCCAGGTTCGTCAGCATGCATTTTTTTTTCATATTCGTTTTCCCCAGGCTGGTTTTTTTTTTTTCTTCTTCGTGGCGGAAGGTCTTTATATTGACCGATTATTTTCTATGACCAGATTCCATCCTGTTGCTGAGCAAAGTAATGTCCTCAGACTTATTCTTGTAGAATATTGGAAACAAATGGCATTTCTTCAATCACAATGACGCCCATTTACAACTATCCATCAATGGCAAAACACACACACACACACAAAAGAAATTCAGAATTCTTGCTTTTAAACATTTTGTGATGTTCCGTTTCTCAAATCTCAAGGAGTAAAGAAGGAGTTATTTCCCTTCCACCTCCTTCAGTAACTGAATCGTTTATCTTTGTAAGTATGTGTGAATACGTGTGTGTATTGATGTATGTGTGTGTCTGTGCTTGGATGTGTATCGTATGTGTAAGTATGAGTATGTGTGTACGAGGGTGTGTTTGTGTGTGTGAGACTGTAAGTGACTGTTTTCTGTGCGTTTGTGTGTATCTGTTATGTTTTTGTATGCGTGTGATGTATGTCTATGCGTGATTGTGTGTGTATGATATGTTAGTATGAGTGTGTGTGTGTGGACAGCAGACGTTAAACGACGACGATGATGATGATGATGATGATATATATATATATATATATATATATATATGTGTGTGTGTGTGTGTGTGTATGAGTGGCTGTGTGGTAAGTAGCTTGCTTACCAACCACATGGTTCTGGGTTCAGTCCCACTGTGTGGCACCTTGGGCAAGTGTCTTCTACTATAGCCTTGGGCCGACCAAAGCTTTGTGAGTGGATTTGGTAGACGGAAACTGAAAGAAGCCTGTCATATATATGTATATATATGTATGTGTGTGTATATGTTTGTGTGTCTGTGTTTGTTCCCCCACCATCGCATGACAACCGATGCTGGTGTATTTACGTCCCCCGTAACTTAGCGGTTCGGCAAAAGAGACTGATAGAATAAGTACTAGGCTTCCAAAGAATAAGTCCTGGGATCGATTTGCTCGACTAAAAGCGGTGCTCCAGCATGGCCACAGTCAAATGACTGAAACAAGTAAAAGAGTAAAAGAGTAAGAGTGTATATGTGTGTGTGTATTTTCTATCTTTTACTTGTGTCAGTCATTAGACTGCGGCCATGTTGGAGCACCGCTTTGAGGAATTTTAGTCAAAACAAATTGATCACAGTTCTTATTTTCTTTTTAAGCCTTGTATTTATTTTATTGATTTCTTTTGCCGAACTGCTAAGCTATGGAGGACATAAAGCACATCAGCACCAGTTATCAAATGGTGGTGGGTGACAAATACAGACTCAAAGACACACACACACACACAAACACTCACACACACACACACACACACACACACACATGATGGGCTTCTTTCAGATTCTGCCAACCAAATCCCACTCATGATGCTATAGACACTTGCCTCAGGTGCCACACAGTGGGATTGAACCCAGAACCATATGGTTTGGATGCAAGATGGTTAATAAAGGACAGAGCAACCTGCCATAGAAAACCCCAACAAATTCCACCTGGAAAACCATGGAAAACTGGGCATTAAACGACAACGATGATGATGATGATACATTCCTGTTATTATTAAGCTTCATTGGAAATGTCATAAGGTATAAATCTTTCTTGAAAGACATTATCATAATGGAATGTTCCAGCAGTAATTCTCTCTGATTTATCGTCACCTGTTTATATTCAGTGGTGGTCATGTGTTGGCTAATGTACTTAGCACAAACCCTCACATTATAAACATCTTAACCAGGCACAGTCTGCGATGCTAACAAACTATCACTGATGCCAAACTTATGAAATATTGGTAACAAAGCCACACAATCTGCTAAATGGTCATTGCTCTATCTCCCCATCTGTTTAGTGTAACATTCATATTATTATAACTCACAGAAGAATTTTTCAATAAATTTTCTATCTATATAAGAAATCTGGGACTGATATTAACAATGGTTGACAAAGCTTTAGCTTATTTCTTCCTTTAATCTAATAACTTGAAGAATATTACATTATTCCATTTAAAGAATTATTATTCCATTTCTCAGCATATGCAAAATTATTTGAAGATTGTTTTTGTCCTATCATAAACGAATTTTGGAAATATATTATTATTAAAAAGCACACTTGTCATTATAAATGTGCTGCAGTTATTTAATAAGGTATAAAACAGATATTTGGATAGGTCTATATTCAAACAAAGAAATATCTATGTATTTCATTGCGATGAAAATATTCTATGTCTAGTTGTCTTTGAGTTATTTGTATTTGAAGCACTTTGCTTGCTCCATTGTACTGTATTGTTATGAGAAACGAGTAAAATCTAAGAGTCAACCAGTTCATAAACGTGACCCCTTTGCCACTTTGCCTTTTTCCAAGGACACTTCAAACTTAACATTCCCTCAATATTTATCCAAGCCTGCTTGTTTAAACTGACTGTTTATCCACAATTTGTGGACACAGGCACTAGCTTAGCTGTGTGGTTAAAGACGCTTGCTTTGCAACCTTGTGACTTTAGGTTCAGTCCCACTGTATGCCTCCTTGGGCAAGTGTCTTCCTCTATAGTCTACTGCTGACCAATGCTTTGTGAGTGAATTTGATAGAAGGAAATTGTGCTGAAGCCCATGGTGCATACATAAAAGCCTTAAACTTTTCTATCCAAGGGATTCTTTGTATTGTATTAAAACACTGATTCAGGTACAGGCAAAGCCACATAGCTAAAATCTTTGCTTCCCAGCCTTGTGCTTTCAGGTTCAATACCCAGAGCATGTGTTTTTACTACAGTCCTGGGCCATTGAAAGCCTTGAGAGTGAATATGGTAAACAGAAACTGCAAAATACATGTTGCATGTATATATATATATA
>NC_068988.1:9604638-9605255 GCF_001194135.2 Octopus bimaculoides
ACACACACACACACACACACACACACACACACACACACACACACACACACACACACACACACACATATATATATATACGTATATATATATATACATACATACACACAATACACATATATATATATATACATACATATACAGACATGCATGCATACATACATGCATACATACAAACCTAGATACATACATGCATATATACATACCTACACACATACATACATGCATACATACATAGCTTCATTCATACATACGTACATACATACATAAGTGAATTAATGCATACATACCTACATACATACATACATACATACTTATATTAAAAGGGAAATGAAAAGGCAAACGGTTTAGCAAAACTCAACAAGGACATTTGATTTAGCTGAATAATAAAAAGACCCTTCCAGCCACTTTAGAAACGGCAGCCACAAATTCACATCGACTGCAGTTCAAACTGGAATTTTAATGGCATATCAATTGGAGCACACAGAGTGCATGTCTATCAATTTGAGTCACCTGACGAAAACTCCTCATATCTTTTATACATACATACACACATACATATATACATACATATATACACACATGTATGTATATATATATATATATATATATATATATAT
>NC_068988.1:9610692-9614153 GCF_001194135.2 Octopus bimaculoides
CCATATGAAAAGGGTGGAAAATTCTCTAACGGTTTTTTTCAAATGAATCAAGTCATAACCTTATCCATCTATTGTTTTCATAATCGGTCATAATGTCTTACGTTTAAGATGATTCCCATGCTTTCCCTGATGAGAAGGTTACAATTTTAATATCAAAGATCCCTATGGATCACACAGGTTGTAATCCTTTGAAACATATGTAGGAATAAAGTATGCAATTATAACATGCGTTTTCTCCAATCCTTAAATTCTTATATATATATATATGGAAAGCAGACGTTAAATGACAATATATATATATATATATGTGTGTGTGTGTGTGTATGTGTGTGTACATGCATACACTTAGTGCAAGGGACATATTTATGTCAGCCTACACATTCCACTTGCATTCATTTGTTCTCTTATCATTGTCATACCACTTTGCTGTGTTTATGAGAGCAAGAAGTAATAGCCAAATCAATGCCAACCACACCCTATCGCATTTAGAAAATAAAACAGGATAGGAAGGACATATTGGGTAATATGTGTCATTGAAAGTAGAAATGCCAAGAAAGAGCTGGGATTGTCACAGATAAAACATCAATTCTTTTGTTACAACGTTTATGTTAAAACACCTTTGATGCAATTAATCTTGGAAATAATAAGGAATTTAATAAAATAATGTTGTTGTTATTAAACTGGTGTTTGGAACACAAATTAACATGAAAATTTGATTGAAGGTTTTAATTTAGATCACTTTAACCCTTTTGTTACCATATTTGTTGAAATACACTGCATTTGTTTCAATAAATTTTGAAAATAACTAAGAGTTTAGTAAAATAACTCATTATTAAACTGGTTTTTGGAAACATCCTCATCGTTTAACATCCGCTTTCTATGCTGGCATGGGTTGGACGATTTGACTGAGGACTGGTGAACCAGATGGCTACACCAGGCTCCAATCTGATTTAGCAGAGTTTCTACAGCTGGATGCCCTTCCTAACGCCAACCACTCCGAAAGTGTAGTGGGTGCATTTTACGTGCCACCGGCACAAGGGCCAGTCAGGCGGCACTGGCAACAGCCACACTCAAATGGTGTTTTTTACGTGCCACCTGCACAGGAGTCAGTCCAGCAGCACTGGCAATGACCTCACTCAAATGTTTTTTCAAGTGCCAGTAAGGCGACACTGGTAACGATCACGCTCAAATGGTGCTATTTACGTGTCACCGGCGCGGAAGCCAGACAGCTGCTCTGGCAATGATCATGCCCGGATGAAACATAGATTAAAATGAAATTTTAGTGGAAGGTTTCAATTTAGATCACTTTTATCTTCTGTTATCATATTTCTGTTGAAATTCATTGTCTTTGTGTCAATTAATTTTGAAAATAATGAAGAATTTAGTAAAATAACAGGCATCATTAAGATGGTGTTTTGCTCAAAAACATGAAATTTCGATGGAAGTTTTTAATTTAGATCACTTTTAAACAGGAAGTTTTGTGTCATAGAACCAGAGGTGGCTTCAGACATGTTGGCATGAAAAGGGTTAATCATAGATCTGCTTATCTGGGATTGGTTGGTTGGTTTGGCTGGCACTCCATCGGTTACGATGACAAGGGTTCCAGTTGATTCGGTCAATGGAATAGCTTGCTCGTGAAATTAACGTGCAAGTGGCTGAGCACTCCACAGACACGTGTACCCTTAACGTAGTTCTCGGGGATATTCAGCGTGACACAGTGTGACAAGGCTGACCCTTTGAATTACAGGCACAACAGAAACAGAAAGTAAGAGTGAGGCGAAGTTGTGGTGAAAGAGTACAGCAGGGTTCGCCCCCACCCCCTTGCCGGAACCTCGTGGAGCTTTAGGTGTTTACGCTCAATAAACACTCACAATGCCCGGTCTGGGAATCAAAACCGCGATCCTATGACTGCGAGTCCGCTGCCCTAACCACTGGGCCATTGCGCCTCCACACTATCTGGGATTATCTTGGGGCCAAACAACAACAAAAACAACAACAGCAACACCTCTTCTTATGTCATTTAAAGGAGAATGACTCCCACATGAAAGATTATGCTTTACTTTAAACTTTTATTACTTTTGTGTGTGTGTATTCATGTGAAACTCATATAAAAATTCTGGAATGTTTATAGGGTGGGAAGGCCTTGAATACGAGAACAGCAACAACAACAACCACTTCTACTATTAAAAAAAAACTTGAACAACAACTACAACAATAATAGCTGCAGCAGTAGCAACAACAGTAATGACAATTCTTTTATCATTGTTGAACATATTTGGTGAGAAGTAATGGCCTAGTTCTGTCAGTAAAGACACAGTTCATATATTTACCTATATTTACCTGTTCATTATTCAGAAAAGTTGCGAGCTGACAGAATCGTTAGTACACCAAGCGAAATGCCTAGCAGCAGCTTTATGTTCTGAATCCAAATTCCTCCCAGGTCAGCTTTTCCATTCCTCCTTTTGAAGTCCATAGAATAAGGTCCAGTTGAACACTGAGATCAATGTTATTGACTTGACCCCTCTCCCTGAAATTGCTGGCTTTGTGCCAAAATTTGAAACCATGATGATAATAATAATAATGATAAATGCCCTGATGCAGTACCAGGCAGTGGCTCTCATGGCTTCTGATCTTAACTGATTAGAAGTGTTATCATGTACATTGTTCTGTCTTACTATAAAGGATGGGCTACAGCAAATATATATACACACACACATACACACACACACATATATACACACACACATACACAGATATATATATATATATACATATACATATATGTATACATGACAGGCTTCCAAACACTTTCCATCCACTAAAACCACTCACAGGGATTTGGCCAGCCTGGGGCCACAGTAGAGGGTATGTATGTATGTAAGTACGATCCAGTGATCCAAGTGTAGGAAGTAAGTTAGCTTTGAGCATGTATACAACAAGTGTGATAAAATGAGTTTATTAACATAAGTTATACATTTTGTCCCATATCGAAACAAACAGAAATTTCAAAACTTCGTGATTTAGCAACTAAAGTTACTGGAAAAGCAAAATGCATACAGACCCGTGCACACACTCATTCATGCGCGCAAAAAATACTATGAAACACCTCTCTTTCTCGCCTCTGCTCAAGGAATTTTAGCAATGTCACTCTTCTTACCATAACAGACTCAACAGAAAATGGTAACACACCACCAAACACATATACGCATTATCAAAGCCTCCTTCAATATCACTCCTCAATACAATACCGACATTGACAATAACCGCCACAATAGTCTTCTTCTTCTTCTTCTTCTTCTTCTTCTTCTTCTTCTTCTTTATAGACAGTAACATTATGATATTATTGCTGTGTTTTGCCTAATCTCTAAGTATTTATGTAATCAACTAAAGAAACTAAATCTAATGATTTCTGTTCAATAAAACAGTTTATCATAAATACATATATTAAAGTTCACTATACT
>NC_068988.1:9616155-9620534 GCF_001194135.2 Octopus bimaculoides
TGTGTATATGTATGTATATATATATATATGTATATGTATATGTATATATATATATATATATACACACGACGGGCTTCTATCAGTTTCCATCTACCAATCCACTCACAAGGCTTTGGTTGGCCCAAGGCACTTGCCCAAGGTGCCACGCAAGGGGACAAAACCCGGAACCATGTGGTAGGGTAGTAAGCTACTTACCACATAGCCACTCTTGCATCTATATATATATATATATATCATAATAAAATAGTGTAAAGTATTCTGTGAAATATATTATATAAAATTTGTTGATAAGGCTGGAACAATGTGAAATAAATCCAAAGCAAATCACATGTGCATCTGCAGCATCCACTAATTCCTGAAGAGGGAGTCATAACCCTGAAATACTGAATGCAGGGTGAGTCACCATTAATTCATATGCTTGTTTTCTTGTGATTTGCCTTGGATCTGTTTTGCATTGTTCCAGCCTTACCAACAATTTATATATATATATATATATATATATATATATATTAAACTGTTTATAGTAGATCTTGATCTTAGCCATATATATATATATGTATATATGTATGTATGTATGTTGGCACTCCGTCGCTTACAACGTTGAAGGTTCAAGTTGATCCAATCAATGGAACAGCCTGCTCGGGAAATTAACGTGCAAATGGCTGAGCACTCCACTGACACGTGTCCCCTTAACGTAGTTCTCGGGGATATTCAGCGTGACACAGTGTGACAAGGCTGACTCTTTGAATTACAGGCACAACAGAAACAGGAAGTAACAGTGAGAGAAAGTCGTGGTAGAGGAGTACAGCAGGGTTCGCCACCATCCCCTGCCGGAGCCTCGTGGAGCTTTAGGTGTTTTCGCTCAATAAACACTCACAACGCCCGGTCTGGGAATCGAAATCGCGATCCTATGACCGCGAGTCCGCTGCCCTAACCAATGGGTCATTGCGCCTCCACATATGTATGTATGTATGTATGTATACATGCATGTAGTTCAAATTTACAGAAAACAAAAGGTGAGGGAAAACAAGCAGGTGTATTAGTTTAACACTCAGGAAAAATGGAAGTCTTTTATGTTTTGAGCCTACGCTCTTCCATAGAAAGGATTTAGAAGAAAAAATGGAGAGAGAAGAAAAAAAAAAAGAGAAAAAAATGTGCAGAGTTTAACAGTCTAAGATGGTGAAGTGGAAAAAAGAGGCTGAATGAAAGGGAGATAATAATAATATGATAATCATCATCATCATCATTGTTTAATGTCCGTTTTCTATGCTAGCATGGGTTGGACGGTTCGACCGGGGTCTGGGAAGCCAGGTGGCTGCACCAGGCTCCAGTCTGATCTGGCAGTGTTTCTATAACTGGATGCCCTTCCTAATGCCAACCACTCCGTGAGTGTAGTGGATGCTTTTTACGTGCCACTGGCACAGGGGCCAGAGGAGGCTGGCAACAACCATAATTGGATGGTGCATTTTACATGCCACTGGCACAGGTATCACAACAACAGTTTCCATTTGATTTTCATTTTGATGTTGATGTACTTAACTCAATAGGTCTCCTTAAGCACAGCAGGTTGCCCTACGATCTAAGGTACTTTTGAATGGGCTGGGGTTGGTTATGCGAAACTGGGGTAGGATACAGCCGTGAGACTCCCTAACAGTAATTAAGGTGCACAAGCATGTGTGTGTATGTAAGAATGGTGTGTGTGAGTGTGTTCGGGTGGATGGGGTGAGAGTTTGAGTGTCTGTATGTGTGTTTGTGTGTGTGCATGCGTATGTGCTTTGTATATATGTGAGTATGCATATGGATGTGTCTGTGTGTATTGCGTATAACAGTTGATGGGCGCTTGTTCAGGTGTTGTGTGCACGTTTGTATGGGTGTGTGTGTGTGTGTGTGCCTGTGACCAAATAGTGTGCATGTGTATAGTGTATGTTTGTGGGTGAAAGATATCTGTATTTGTGCATGTTGCGCGCGTGTGTGTTTGTGTGTGCGTGTGTGTGTATTGCCTGTGTTCAGGTATTATGTGCTTGTGTGAGTGTGGGCATGTGCATGGTGGTGTATGGTGTTTGTAATGAGTTAAAAAGTGGTGGGGGCTGCTCGTATAGTGGGATGCTATTGAAAAGTGTGTGTGGGTGTGTGGATAGAGGCGTGTGGTGTGCGTGCTGAGAAGTGTTCAGTGCTAGTGTGTGTGTGGAGTGGGAAGGTGTTTGTGGGTGTGTGTGTAATGGTGCGTGAAGTGAGTAATGAGTTGCACAGTGTGTATGGGTGTTTGTATAGTGGTGTGTGTGTGGTATAATATAAACCATTTCCTTAACATATTCACATCAATAATGGAACTCAAAATATTTATACTGTTTCTGTTGTCATATCTGTGGCACAAAGTTTTGGGTTCAGTCCCACTGTGTGGCACCTTGGACAAGTGTCTTTTACCATACAGATTGTATTGGGTGCTTTCTCTCATGGCATCATCCCCCTTACCTAGTAACTTGTAAGACAAAGTCCCTTTAACCTGAAGGAGTAGTATTGAGAGAACTGGCTTTGTTCCAGTAGACAGGAAGTTAAAAGTGTAAAAGAGGAATAGAAAAAGATGTGTTGTAACCAAAGAGATAGAAGGATATCCTAAACATTTATGTTGTTGTTGTTCTTCTTTGTTCCTTCTCGAGCCATGCCTGGCTCATAAGGGCTGGTTTCATTAGCGTATAGGTTCCCCACCTGGATGGGACACTGGTCTGTCGCAGGTGAGTTGCTAGATGCAGGAGGAAAGAATGAGAGAAAGTTGTGGTGAAAGTGTCAGCAGAAGTTTGCCATTACCTTCTGCCGGAGCCCCGTGGAGCTTAGGTGTTTTGCTCATAAACACACACATCACTCAGTCTGAGATTCGAGCCCACAATGCCTCAACAACGAGTCCACTGTTCTAACCACTAGGCCATGTGCCTTCACCAGCATTTATATATGTAATGTGATCTTCAAGTTCTCACCTGAAGATGACAATGGCATGAAACTCATGTTAAGAGACAAACTCTAAGTTTCAATTTCAATAAATAAATTTTTTTTTAAATATCCTCTGCAGCATTTATTGAGCATTCTTCTCTCATTCTTTTGACATAAACCAATGTACATGCATATATGGATATATAAAATCATAATATTTATATATATATACATATATTGAAGAGCTTTCTAACATTATCTGCTATTTTTACCAAATTCGGTGCTATTTCTTTTATATGAAACTGATATGGCAACTATGTCCACTATATCCTAATGATAGAACCACTCTTGAATGGAAACAAACTAAAACGAAAATACAGGAGAGAGAGAGAGAGAGAGAGAAAGAGAGAACTTCTTGGTAGATGATTGATTATGTAGAAACAGGAGAAAAAGAGAAAATCTTGTTGAAGAAATGGATCGAGGCTATTGGAAAGACATAATTCTTTCGTGTATGCTTGACCAAAAAAAAAAAAAAAAGCCAACGAACCAACAATAACATGTAGATGTGAAACAGTTATGTAAAACAAGTAATTATACAGTATTCCTATTGAAGATCAATACAGCCTGATATGTATATATTGATTAACTTGTTTTCTTAGCTGCCCTTTATTAAAAGACTGATTGAATATAGCTTTATATAATGCCACGATTTTCTAGATATACAATATGATGTTGCAGTTGTTGTTAATGCTGTTTATCTCTGTCTGGATCAGATGTGATCAGGTAGATATGTAATCAAAGGGATTCCAGCCTTGATGACCCAGTTTTCATGCATTGTATTTACATGGATTACATAATTTAATTTGTATTTTTTAAATATTTTTGTTTCTGGATTAAGGTAGTAGAATGTGATTAAAGGGAAATTTGACTGTTATATTTAGCTCGTCACTTGGCCAGGTAGAGGTTGGTTTCCTCATTAATTCTAGATATACAATGTGTGTATTTTTGTGTGTATTGTATGTATATGTATTGTTTTATTCTTTTACTTGTTACAGTCATTTGACTGCAGCCATGCTGGAGCACTGCCCTTAGTTGACCTCAGGGCTTATTCTTTGTAAACCTAGTACTTATTCTATCAGTCTGTTTTGCCGAACCGCTAAGTTATGGGAATGTAAACACACCAACATCGGTTGTCAAGCGATGTTGGGGGGACAAACACAGGCACACAAAACATATATACACACACACACACACACACACATACACACACACACTCACACACTCATATATGACAGGCTTCTTTCAGTTTCTGTCTACCAAATCCACTGACAAGGCTTTGGTTGGCCCGAAGCTATAGCAGAAAACACTTGCCCAAGGTGCCACGCAGTGGGACTGAACCCAAAACCATGTGGTTGGTAAGCAAGCTACCTACCACACAGCCACTCCTGACATCT
>NC_068988.1:9620544-9622256 GCF_001194135.2 Octopus bimaculoides
ACCATGTGGTTGGTAAGCAAGCTACCTACCACACAGCCACTCCTGACATCTTTCTATCTCTCTCTCTGTATCCATCCATCCATCCAGAACACATTCTCTTCCGCTTGTGGAAAGGTTGCGTTCCGATGGTCAGGTGATCCATTTGCTGCCAACATCCATTAAAAGGAGTGCTGGGCATGCCATGGTTGATGATGCACAGACACGCGCTGAGACTACGACATCTCTAGCTCTACGTAGATGACGGTTAACAAGGGTGGTCGCCATTTGTGAGGCACACTTTCCCGCAGATCATCTCCATGACCGAACTGCAGTCGTGGATCAAAAAGAGGCCGAGGAAGGGCGAGTGGCACTGTGAGTGTCATGTTGCTCTTAAGCAACTCTGCCGTCCCGGGTCAACCTTGAGTGACTTCAACACAATCGAAGCATTCTATAGGGGATTAGTGGAGGGGAAGTACGATGACAATCTCGTGGCAAACCTGGGTATTGATGAGGAAAACCTGACCTGCTTGTTCAAGACGACTTTTGACCCGGGACTTATGGACAACTTCCAGAGATCCCTAGCCTAGCAGTGCTATTGAGAAGCGTGCCACCAACACGGAAGCCAGTCAAAGCGGCATTGGCATCGGCCACGTTTGCATGGTGCTTTTTATGTGCTGCCGGCACAGGAGTCACAACTACAATTTCCATTTGATTTGATTTTGATATTGCTGTCGATGTTCATGTACTTGACACAATAGGTCTCCTCAAGCACAGACCTCAGCAGAATTTGAACTCAGAGCCTAAAGATATGAAGTACCGGCAAGCATTTTATCCATCATGATAACCATTCTGCCAGCTCACTGCCTTGATGCTACAGAAATAATATAGAACAAGACTTAGTCTGTTCTTTAAATTTACAATTCTTCAACTTAAAAGATTTCGAGATATTCCAAGGTTGGTGTACGTATTTTCATTTCTATTTTATATTTTATATTTTGATTTAATATTTTATATTTTCATTTTTAGTGATTCATATCTGCTGTTACAGCACGGCTGGTTGGTTATATAAGCTGAGTAATTTCCATGGAACATTCAGACGCATTTTCATGGATGAATGATCTTTGTATTACTTAGGAAGTGAGAAGAAGATGCAATTTAACAATAATATGAAGTAATACGAAGATCAGCAATTGCTTTAGTTCCTTTTTTTTCTTTTTTTGTCTTTCTCAAAAGCTGCGTAAATTAAGCAGACAAATGCTAGAATATGATAAAATTAAGCTGGGAAAATTAATGCTTGCAATATGATGAGAATTTTAATATAAGATTTTTTTTTAAAGGAAAGTTATATTGCCAGTAATGAGAGGCAACTAAAATGTTTGCAAATACACACACACACACACACACACACACACAAATCTGTGTTAGGTTAACTAGGAATTCTCAAACGACAATATATGTATATATACATTCATAAACGAATACACACACACACACATGCATACATTTTTATATAAACATGCTTATATATGTATATATAGCTCTTCAAAACGCCGGTGTTAAAACAGGGGGAGCTGATGAAGGAAAATGTTCTCTATGTGGCTTGTGTGTTTTCTTGTCTACGTTTTGTTTGCAATGTCCTGTACCCAGATATGCACCTATACATACAGGTGGATGTCGGTATGCACATACCTGTATGTATATATGCATATACTCATTTACTATTTGTTTTATAT
>NC_068988.1:9623391-9623931 GCF_001194135.2 Octopus bimaculoides
ACACACACACACACATGCATACATTTTTATATAAACATGCTTATATATGTATATGTATGTATATACATGTACATTCATGTATTTTTATATACACCCACTGGCACAAGTGCCATTTGTGTGCCACCAGTATCCGCCACAACTGCAATTTCAGTCAGCTTGATGAGTCTTATTGTCAATCATGACATAATTTATATACATATTTATATATATATATTCAAATATATTTAACCTACCCTGGCGAAGAATGTACCCCACAACATAGATTAGTAGTTAGCGACTTTGGGATCAAGGCAAAATGGGTGCCCAGAATTAGACAGGCTTGGAGGAGAAGGGTGTGGAAGCTTAAAGACCCTGCAAACGGACAGAGACTTAGAGACAAGTTACTTGAAGCATTTAACGAAATAGAAGGGGATATAGCATCATACAACGTGGAAGACAATTGGAGATTTCTGCGGGACAACCTGTTGAAAGCCACCGACCAGATTTGTGGGTGGTGTAAGGTCCCCTCCCGACCCAGAGTAATGTGGTGGTGGAACAAGG
>NC_068988.1:9626061-9628561 GCF_001194135.2 Octopus bimaculoides
TATTTATATAATAATTCATATACATTCTTTTATGTGTTTTAGTCATTTGACTGCAGCGGTGCATGACATAATGCTAAAAGGAGAATCTGGATGAAGTGGGATTTTCAGAAAGAGAAATCAACCGGCTAATTCATACATTACAAGAGCAATCTGTGAGTGGAACAGTAGAAATATGCGAAACTTTTCTGAAGTTCCAAATGTGAATTTGTCTGATTTAACTACATCCCAAAGATGGAGCCTTGTATCTTTGGTGGAAACTGGTTCCCTCCTCAGTGGAAGATTTATAATAATTAAAAAATAGAAGAGACATACATACAAACAAACACACACACATACACACATTTTTTTTCCCCGAAATACTGATCTCCTGGCTTATGTAACTGGTCCTGCAACAGGCTGGACTAAAGTTAAACTAGTCTTGTGAATAAATGAATATACCATTAGTCTTTTGCTTTCTGATCATATTCAATCTGATTCATGCTTACACATAAGCAGAAGAACAGAGTGGAGTGAAGACATTATTTGTGATGAGTGGTGGTGGTGGTGGTGGGGGTAAGAGATGACTGACTCAAAAGTATCTGAGTGGAGGTAGCTTGAGGTCAGCCAGTTCCAAAGAGCAGAAACCAGTGTTGGAATGGAAGAAGAGGCAAGAACAAAGGACGGCCTAACTGTTGACCAAAGGGTGAAATCAGTTTGCAACTGATTGTATGTCAATTAGCCAGGTGGTCATTTTTGGATGGGATGCGGTCTTTAATACCTTGAGGCTGTGTGTGACATGCATGCACACACATGCCCATATACAAATACATACACACACATACACACATGAACATACACACATACATACCCATACACAAATACATACGCACATACACATGCACATACATCCATGCACATACACACATTCACATGTTCATATACAAACACTCACATGTACACACACACACACTAGTACTTAGTACTTATTCTATTGATCCCTCTTGCCGAACCACTAAGTTATGGGGATGTAAACACACCAGCATCGGTTGTCAAACATATACACACACATACATACATATATATATATATATATATACATATATACGACGGTCTTCTTTCAGTTTCCGTCTACCAAATCCACTCACAAGGCTATGGTCGGCCCAAGGCTATAGTAGAAGACACTTGCCCATGGTGCCATGCAGTGGGACTGAACCATGTGGTTCGTAAGCAAGCTACTTACCACACAGCCACTCCTACGCCTATATATATATATATATATATATATAATGATAAGAAGTAAAAGTGTAGCTGTTGTATCTACCTAGTAGCCACAATATTTTCTTGGTATCGGATACAGTGTATCTCTTCTATACCAAAATGGTAATACTCTGCCTTGTCTATCGTGCCATCGCTGATAGTTCTGCAAGACACCGAATTTGAACCGTCTACCTTCACTGTGACTCAGACTCATCTCTAACACGTAACTGACACTTAACTCCAACTGAAAACTCGTATAACGACTCTACAATAACTGACACCTGACTCCCCATACTGGTTGATGTTTCACTTTATAGTGGGTTGTCTCATACAACTTGTCCCGTGGGAGTGGTGTACCATCTCCCCTTTTAGATTTTTTTCTCATTTTGGGAAGCAAGTAATTTTATTTCACTTTATTCATTCCACCTCCCTTTTCTTTTTAGATTTTTCTTTTTTTTATTTGTTCAACATAATATTTTTTTCTTTTTGGTATCTATTTTTAGGGACTCTGTCTTCTTTGTTTTTTCTTCTACTGGAATGTGTCATACAACCATTCCATAGGTACTTCCAATCAGTTTGGTTCATTTTCAATGAATCTCTTCTTTAATTGATTTCTATGTCTATTTTCAATACCTTTTTTGCTTTTTATTCCATACATGATTTTCATTATGTACCTTGTCATTTCACCTTCTTCCCAGTACTGTTTTCCATTTCTATACGACCTCATGTACACCTTATCACCAATTTTGAAAAATTCTGATATGCCCCTCCTGGTACTTTTTCTTCCCTCACCAGGTAATAGTTTATCAAAAACTGATTTCACCTTCCTCACAAACTTCCTTGTTTGCTTTTCTCAAAGCTCTTTTAAAAATGTCCACAAAATGTTCTACATGTCTGTTCGATCTAGGGTGGTAAGGCCCTATCGTTATATGTTTTACCGTGAACATTTCACAGAATTTTCTAAATTCAATGGACACAAATTGTGTTCCATTATCAGATACAATCATGTCTGGGATGCCAAATCCTCTGAATAATTTGTACAAAAATTTTATTACAATTGAGGTAGTTGGTCATTTGCGCTTAACAATTTCCAGCCATTCTGTAAAACTGTCAACTACTTCCAAATAGTAATAACCATTTAACAAACTCGCAAAAATCGATATATAGTCTTCATCATGGACTTTTTACTTCTGGCCAAGGCTCCCATTTTTTATTGGGCAATTATGATGCCAGAACACATCCTCTGCAGCCTTTTACCAAATTT
>NC_068988.1:9632843-9637617 GCF_001194135.2 Octopus bimaculoides
GTCAAACATAAAATAATAATAATAATAATAATAATAATAATAATAATAATAATAATAATAATAATAATAATAATAATAATAATAATAATGTTTGTAAAATCCAGATATTTTATGCTATGTATTTCTTTTCTGATGACAGTTCACGATAAATACACACACACACATTATTGCTCAGGTGGAAAAAGAATAGGGCATAGGAAATTCAAATACTAGTTTTTAATATGAGTAACATAGTTATTTATAGTTATTTTGAGTCTCAAAGTTTGAGAACTTCTCAACAATTGTGGTTGATCGGCTTGGTAAGTTAGAACACCTGTCAACTTCTTAATGACGTCACCTGAGTAGTTAAACAAGCAACCAATGCTACAGGTAGGCAGTTTTTCTGCCTTCATCTCTCTCTCTCTCTCTCTCTCCCTTTCTTTCCCCTACTCTGCTATCTTCTTGTGGCCATCGTTGAAAACCTAAGAGTTTTTTTTGTTTAAAAAAAAACTATTTGTTTTCAGTGGCTTTTTTTTTTTAAGAAAAGAAAAGAAAAAAAATTCATCGTACAATTTTAAGAAAGACATTTCTTTTATATTCAGGAATGGAACTTTCATTAAACAATCTAAAACTCGACAAGTAAAAAGATGTGTTGACGAGTATATATAAATATATATTATATATTTATACATACTCTAACGCATGCATCAGTATACACTTTAACAAACTTTTAAAGTTCTTATTTGGTTAAAAAATTACACCTATCTCTTAGCATTGTATGGTATTTTATATTCCTTTAGATTAACCACATCCCGGATTTTCTACTCAATTCTGGCGTTTCTGTTGCCGGCATGCCTTATAACTTGTGGTAAGTATAATATCAATTTTCTTGTATTCGTTTGTCTAAATACGGTTTCGTTTTATATATTATATGTGTGTTATTTCTTCGACTTAAATTTCAAATCATCGTCCTATACCTTTTGTTATGCCGAGGTTATTAACCATGTCACCATTCGTCGCCATATTTCTACCTGTTGATCATCTTATCTTTTTTAATATAACTTTGTCGCTTTTAATTCTTCTCGCGTTATATGGTGTGTACATCATATAATCACAGCACATAAGGTTTCACCTGTCTGTCGCACCCCCTTTGCGTCACTTTCGACTGTAATCGAACCCACAGTTCGATCAGTACTAAACTTTCAATCATTCCTCTTGCTAATGTCACTACAGCTTTAAAACATATCAACGATTCTGTCGTATTTATTATTATTATTTATTAAGTTCTAATTAATTAATTACAATCTCCAAATGCCATCTCACTATTTATTAAAAAGTAATATAAACCAGCGACGAGGGGAAACAAGGTACGCGGACAAGAGAGACGGTGTCGTTTTCAACTTAGGGACTGCAATGAACGAGAGTGATGGCTTATAGCCTCTTGTCCCAACTTCAGTCTCTTGGACTTAAGCGTACCCCTAATTCCTTCGTACCCATTTCCAGCACTGAATTAAGTTGTGGTTTTTATCACTTAATCAACATGGATTTATCATTAGCAGTAATAGTTGTTGAAGTCAGCAGGTTGCAGTTGATATATAAACTATAGCGTTACTGTCACCACTTCAAACCGTTACAGTGTTATGTGACATGTAAATAAAACGTGCCTAACTTTCCTTCTTTCATTTTTCAGGGTCGATAAAATAAGTACCACTCAAGTACTGGGGTCGTTGAGATCCACTTGCCCCCTCCTCCAAGACTTCAAGCCTTATGCCTAAAGTAGAAAGGACTATTAAAATTATTGAGATATATAATACATTATATATAGAGAGGTCAACTTTGCCTTTCATAAACCTAATATTGAAAACCTCATTAAATGTTCAAGTTCATTTTACTACAACCTAATGTTCAGTATGCGATTCAGAAATCGCTAAATCCCTATATGGTCTTCCTCTCGTTCACATAGTAGAGTGGGGTTTTGTCCGGACCCCGTTGAGCACTGGAGCCAATGCAATCAACAAACCACCTCCCCCAATATTCCAAACCTTGTGCCTATAGCAGAAAGAATTAGTATCGTTTTACTTTTAATAACCCTGAAATTAATTTCGATAAACCTGAAAAAGTGAGAAAGCGGGAAACTTCAGGATAAAACGTTTTAGGTTCTCCATTTTTTTATTTTCTAAGTTGATAAAATAGTTTTGCTTTGATAGTTTATATCTCGTCTCTTACTGGTTTCAGCCAGAAGCAGTGGCAATGCTGGAGCACCGCTATTTAATACTCTGCACGGCATTCAAATGGAATTCGAAATCGCATACACACAGCCAGGACTTCCTTTTTAACGTTCGTGATTAAACCGATCTGTTAAGGGCTGTGATTTGACAGAATCGTTAGAGTGCCGGTATTTCTTCCGGCTCTTTACATTCTGAATTCAAAGTTCAAATTCCACCGAGGTCAACTTGGCCAAAATTGGAAATTATTATATTATTATTATTCAAAAAGCGACAACTGGCAGAATTAATGGAGCAACAAGGAAGAAAAAAAAAATGTTTTGCGGTATTTCTTCTAGGCTTTTTATGTTCTCAGTTCAGACCCATAGAGGTCGGCAGTGCCTAAATCAGAAATTATTATTTTAAAGGTGGTGAATAGACAGAGTTATTACAGTATCGGAAAAAATATTCTGCCGTATTTCTTCCGAATCTTTATGTACTGTGTTCAAATCCCACATTGGTCAACTTTACCTATCACCCCTGTAGGGAGGGGGTCGAGAAAATAAAGTACCGGACAAATACTGGGATCGATAGCATCGATGAAAACCATTCTCTCAAAATTACTGGCCTTGTGCTTAAATCAGAAACCTTTAGAGTGGTGGTTTAGCAGAATCGTTAGAGCGTCGAACAAAATGCTATGCTGGCCTTGTGCCTAAATTAGAAACCAATATTTAAAGCATCGTTGTCTCTCCATGACTAGGTCTTTGGATTTGACTGTGTAACCTTTCGAAGGAATGCTGTCTAGTTCTTCATATAAATATAGCTAAACCTTGGGGTTTAAATTTTCTGGGGAGGAGAGAGAAGGAGGGAACAGTTGATTGATACTTATCGATTTATCGTCCTCGAAAGAATGAAAGGTTAAGTCGACGCTGATGCGATTTGAACTCAGAAAGGGATCAGAAAAATAACAATAAGGCCAGCAATATTAGGGGAAGTGGTAAATCGATTACATCGACCCCAGTGTTCATCTGGTACTTTGTTTATCGCCCTCGAAAGAATGAAAGGTGAAGTCAGCCATGGCGGATTTGAACTCGGGCCATAAAGGCGGACGAAATACTACAAACCATTTTGTCCGGTGTGCTAACGATTCCGCCAACTAGTAGTGGTTGTTGTTGTTTGAAATATAGGCACCGAATTGGAAATTTTAACAGGAGAAGGTTTGCCGGTACTTGGTTGGAAGTTTATTGCATCCACCCCGAAAAGATGAAAGCCAATGTCGACCTTGATAGGATTTGAAACCAGAATGCAAGGAGCTGAAACAAATACCGCCGAACGCTTTTTAAAATTATTATTATTATTAATTGACAATTCTGTTAATAAATAATAGATTCTACTTTGATTGGGCAGATTTTATAACCAAAGGTTTTTCAGCCATTATACTCGTTTTTTAAATCATTATTTATTATTTTAGCAATCCTCGTCTGATATATTACTATTCTATCTTTTAAAAGAAATTATTATTATTAGTTATAAGACGTAAAGTTGAGGTAATTTAGCTTCTATTTCTCGAAAGGTGAGCAACCGCATATGGGCTTTGTCGTTCAATAAAACGAGCAAAACTTTTTTTAATATGAAGAAAACATTAAAAAATCAAAGATGACAACCGTTTTGAGAGATTAATATTTTTTTTCTTCGATCATTCACCTCCTGGTATATTTTAAATAATTTTATCCACCCGTCTTATATATTATATATATACACACACGAACGTACGGATGGATAGGTGTGTGTCTTTGGTGGTTCACAAATGGTGTTGAGTTGTAACCCTTAAAGGGCAATCTTTTGGTATTTGTAGACGACGTCATTCGATCACGCAAAATTCTTCCCTGACATAAAGAGGCTAGGCTGATAAATAATTAAAAAAAGGTCGGCGTGGGTGACGTCATCTACTAATGCCGAAGGATTATCCCGTAACCAAGCACTTCGCCAAAGAGTTCGATAGAATGAGTAACAAGCATAATTACCGGCGTCGATTTGTTTTGTTTGACCCTGCAGTGGCGGTGCTCCAGCATTGCCGCAGCCCACACACATACGTGTGTGTGTGTGTATGTATGTGTGTGTTTAGACAAATATTGAAGGATTCTCTCACTTTTGATATTTGAAAACCCGAAACAAATTTCAGACGTGAATCCCCTTATTAATAATGAAACAAAAAAGAAAAAAAAAAGGAAAAACAAGAAAAACCCTTCTTCGTATCCTTTCTGTTTCACACACACACACAGAGTTTTTTTACTTAGTTTTTAACCCTTATCATTTTCAGCTTTTGTCCCACCCCAACTTAAATACATTTTTTTCAAAAACAAAAACAATTTTCTTTTACATAAGAAAAGCTTGTGTGTGTATGTTTTACATTTTGTGTGTGTGTCTGTGTGTCTACATTCATTGTGTGTGTTCTACATTTTATGATAAATCTGCCAACCTTGACTCAAACCTGTATGGGCGAATCGCAAAATGCCACGATTTTTTTTTTTTTTTTTTCTTAGAAAGCTTTAGTCTCTTGTACATAAATACGATAAACGGGTGCATGTGTG
>NC_068988.1:9637991-9639875 GCF_001194135.2 Octopus bimaculoides
GAACCATGTGGCTGGTAATCAAACTTCTTTCCATACAGCCACGCCTGTATATGAAAAGCTGATTGTGGCAAACACGTTCAGGGCCTTCGAAGTCATTCAGGAGCTATAACACGGGCTTTTCAATCTACTAGAAATAGCAGCCAAATCGCTCAGACTGTTCCCATCGCTGTAAAAGGGGACAAAATGTACGTGTTGAATTATTTATCACGTATGTGTGCAATGTTCTTTACTTCAACAACAACGAGAATAAAAAATAGTGGGGGGAGTGAAGGATGATCAAAGTAAAATTATATTTGATTGATTTGTAGGTTTGCTCTGCACGAGTAAAACCACATCAATAATAAATCTAACTTATACCCACCCAGTTAGTATAAACTTAAACAGGTTACTCCTTCCTATTTCGCTCTATTTAAAATTACAGAACCACCGAGTTAACAATCGGGCCTTTGTAATAACAATAATGAACTTGTACACTTGTTATTGGCTGCCCGATCGGCTACAGTCCATTAAAGATGATCTTAACTTTAATCATCCCGTTTTTTTGAGAAGGCGAGACACAGTGTCTCTGGGGCTGTTATTAAATATCTTTCCTTTTTATTATTTTGTTTCATAGCGATAGGGAACAATCTGGGATCGATTTGGTTGCTATTTCTAATTGGTTAAAAAGATCGGTAATTTTTCAGATTAACACCCGCACGATTTTCACTAAGGTGTTACGGTTAGGGTTTTAGGATTAGGGTTAAGTTAAGTGTTTAGGGTTAGGATTAGGGTTTGGTTTAGGGTTTTATGGTTAGGTAATCGTGCGGGTGTTAAATTGAAAAATTACCAAAAGATCATATTGTTCTCCTTCAAACCACACCCTTTTTTTATAGTTGTTTTTAGTTTTTACTTAAGGAACGTACACTTTAGTATTCCGAGCAATCTTTCGGTGAAAGTCTATGACGTCATGAGTGAGTGCGTGACAAATTGTCTTTCATCGGCTCGACAGCTAAATAGTCCAACACACGTTTGTACGCATACTCTCTCATTTTTGACGTCATGTACCAGTACCGAGACATTGCCTAAAATAAAAATAATCAAAACGTGGTGGTCAAGGCTGGAATGTCTTTGATTATAGCTGATATGGGATGCTAACAGCAACATTACAAACGAAGCATTGGTGGGGAAATTTGAGAGAGATTTGGCATTCGTTTCTATCAGGTTAAGATCACATAGCGGCTTCCAGGCGTGTTTCGATGTGAAAGGGTTATTATTTATAAATAATTATGTGGTGGTGAAAAAAACGAAAAAAATCTCTATAACTAACGTTATTTTAGTAATTCCAGCAAGGGAGACAAGTATTGACATATTTTGGTCTTGTTAGACCTTTTCAGTAAAGCACACGGACAAAATTACTTTATGTACCAATTTCTGTACAAATTTAGGAGGAGGGTGTAAAGTTTATGAAACTGACTTGATAAGTTAATTTAGGTGCAGCCTGTGAGGTTGAAAAGTTCACTTCTCAACTACGTGGTTTCTGGTTCCATCCCACTGCATGGCACCTTGGCCAAGTGTCTTCTTTTAAATCTCTGGGTTGACCAAAGGGATCTATTTTAAAACGGGGGCCACAGTTTTCATTAATGTTTTACCTAGTGTTTTTGGTACGGAAAGACTTTCAAACTTCGTATACTTATCTATTTTGTGTTATAGAACAGAAAAATATTTTTGTATTCGAATTTATTTCATGTAAAAACATTGTCTTATTTCGATAATTTCAACCAATCACTGACAAGTATTCAGTTGTTTATATTTACTCCTTTGGCTGATTAAGCGATGTAAAGCGTATTTAATCTCCATACCTTCGTTTTATTTGCTTTTTTCATTTTAAATTTGCTTTAACCCTAA
>NC_068988.1:9639885-9645304 GCF_001194135.2 Octopus bimaculoides
GATTGGTTGAAATTACAGAAATACGACAACTTTAACATGGAATAACTGATGGATTTCTTTTTTTTTAAAGAAGACTAAGAGAAAAAGATGTTTCATATGACACATTCTACCAGTGTTCCAAGTTTCAAAGTGTTTCGTTAATGAAAAATGTGGCCCCCGTTTTAAAAAAGATCCGACCAAAGTCCTGTGAGTGAATTTGGTATTTGGAGATTGAATGAAGCTCACCATGTGAGTGTCTTTGTCTTGACATTGTGCAATAGTTGTAAATGAGTGTTACAGTCCTATAAGCCCTGTCAGTCAGTTTCAATATTCTCCATAAAAATATTACCTTATTTGGAAACAAGTGAGGGTTGGTGACAGAAAAGGCATCCAGCCATAGAAAATCTGTCTATAAACTCTGCATATGACTCATGCAAGCTCAGAAAAGTGTACTTTAAAATGACGATGATGATGGTATGTATGTGTGTGTGTGTGGGTGGGTGTGTGTATGAGTGATTTTGTGTTTCTTTTGTGTCTAAACTTGGATTTTGTTTGCCTCAAACAAAACCCAGGCTGTAAACAATGGCTTCACAACTGGTGTTGTTTACTTGTTGTCCACTGAGAAAGCATGTCAGAGTTTTTTTGACATGTCTTGGCAGGTTGAATGTTCTTGGTAGACAAATAGCATGTTTCGGTATTGTTTGTTTCCAGTTCTTTGTGTAACCAAGTCGTGGGTTGTTTGACGGACTTGCAGATTCTTCCCTCACTTGGAAGTTGGTGGGATTTGGCTAAAGGAAGAAAACTTTGCTCTGATATACACTTGTGTGAGTATATTGGAGCAAATATACAAGCATGGAAGAATAAATGCTAAAGCAATGAAGCTGAGGATGATCCTAGAATGGTGGTTCTTAACCAGGGTCTATATAAGATTTTAGGGGTTCCATGCAAGCAAAATAATAAATTTAGGACCTACACTAGTATTTTATGAGTCCATGAAAAATTTTTGCTTCAGATGTATTTATTGCAAGGAACAACTAGGTCTCTTTCTTTGTTTTACATAGTTCAACCGACACAAGTCAATGTGTGAAAACCAAAATAGGAATTTTGAAAGAAATATCTCTAAAATTAGTTTTTCGTGTGGGCTCGAAAGATTGACCGTTATATAAACCTCCTCGAGAAATGTGAGAACGCAGGCTGGAAAGCGGAGCATTTTCCAATCGAATTTGGATGTAGAGGGTTTGTAGGACACAGTGTGAGATGACTGCTGTTATCGTTAGGCCTAACTCATCATAAGGTAAATACCACCATGACCGATATCCAAAATACAGTGGAGAAGGCTAGCCACTGGCTTTGGTTGAAAAGAGACGATGAGCGATGGCTAGAGAAATATTGAGCTTTGTTTTTAATAACCAGTTGATTTAGCAAGTGAGGCCTCATATCAGTGAGGCCTCATATCAGTGAGGTGGGGCTGGTGCACATTGATGCCGTCGAGAGGTAGGCCCCGAAACGGTGCACATTCTCTCCTGATGACCCCATACACTTGCTGGCTTCCGGTATGTGGAGTTTTTGACTGGTAGCACTTGCATGTGTGAGTTGTTTGCATGACATACTGATTCGTTCTGGTGGACCACCATAGCCATTTAAAGGGGTCCAGAGGTGCAAAATAGTCAAGAACCATTCCAGAAGGATGAAAGATAGAGTTGACTTTAGCAAGAATTAAACTCAGAGGGTAAAGAACTCCAAGGCATCTGACATTCCAGTGATGGTGCCAGTCCATCATTCTTAATGGTAATTGTAGAAAATCTACAGGTGAGAACAAGAAGATATGATAGTAAATTGCTAACAGATCAGTTTGTGTTGCACTGTCCAACCACTTTGGTTCCGATGTTATGAGGAAATATAAAAGAAACTTGTGAAGCTGGCAGCAAACATCAACTGGATTTTAAATTTAGAGATGTGATGAACACCATATGAAATAACAGGAGTTATGATAATCTGTTTTCCATCCATGCTTGGATTGCATTTTTTTTTCCTTATTTTTCCCTGTTGTTCCTCAGCTTAGAGCAACAATTCTCAAGCTTTTGTAGCCCAATGTCTCCTTTCACATGATGAGGTTTTACAAAACAGTCCTTCCCAATGTGTTGCAAAGAAACAACAAAAAGAAATTTATTGACTTTGTTTTAAATATTTACGACAAGGTGGCGAGCTGGCAGAAACGGTAGCGCACCGGGTGAAATGCTTAATGGTATTTCGTCTGTCTTTATGTTTTATAGGCACAGGAGTGGCTGTGTGGTAAGTAGCTTGCTTACCAACCACATGGTTCTGGGTCCAGTCCCTCTGCGTGACACCTTGGGCAAGTGTTTTCTACTATAGCCTCAGGCCGACCAAAGCCTTGTCCTTTGGGCATAAACATCCTATTTTAAAGGGATCTAAATTAAAATCTTCCTTCAAAATTTCATGCTAATTTAAGTTCAAAACATCACCTTATTATTTTACTAAAATCTTAATTGTTTTGAAAATTAATTGATACAAAAGGGGGTACATTTCAACAAATATGTTAATGAATGGTTTAAATAGATGCAGGTGATGTCGGTGAAGAATAGTATCAAGTGGCAGGTGAAGTTAGTGAGAGAGTTGGTTTGTACCATAGAAGGGGACTATACTAGTTTGAGTGGTACAGGCATTGGGGTGGGGAGGAGATAAGTACAGGTAGTAGCTGGAGGAGGAGGAGGGGTGCTTAAAGTAACTGGTTATGTAAGTGGCAGTTCACGCTGTAACTAGTTGCTTAAAAGTAGACATACCTGGCTTTGTTTAACATTTCGTATGCAAAGGTTGATAAAGTGAGAACATTTGTATGAGATAAAATATAACAGACCTCCCTCGCGCCTCTCGGCTTCTCCACTTCCCTTCCTCTTTCCCTCCTCGTCTCTTCCTCCTACCACCCTCTCTTATAAGTAAAACAAGTAACTTCAATAATCACTCTCTCTATGTATATATTACTATTAGTAACTGAAGCTTTAAATTCCTTTCTGCTTTTTTTATTCCTTTTTCTATTTTTTGTATCTGTTCTAATTCAACTTGTTTTTACAAACCTTTGTTTTGTTCTCAGTAACAGAGACATATTAGGTTTCGAATATTGTTAAATACACTGTCGTTTAGTAAAGTTATTGGTTGAGTCCTCTGCACAATATTCGCGTTCCTTCTTGACCCTTTTTGTTTGTTTATAAAGAAAACAAACTCACCGAACTTTCTTCTGTCTTTCCTTCCATTTGTTTATATCCAATTTTCTTTTTTTAATCAATTTTTATTCAATTGATAATTTTCCTTTTTGCTATTGTGAATGCAACACGTTGAGGGAGAATAGAGTGTGCCGGCCTTGGTCTGTGGTTAAGCAATTTGCTTCCTAACCATATAGTTATGTGTTCAGTCCCACTTCATGGCACCTTGGTCAGTTGTCTTCTACTATAGTCCTTTGCTGACCGACAAACCGAAAGGAGCCATTACTCAATATTGAAAGGTCACAGTTCTGGTATTGCAGACATGTGATTAGAATGTCACAAGAAAGAATTCCAAGGTGGATTCTTCAAACCAATCCAACCAGTGGAACACTTAGAGGTAGACGAAGAATGAGAGGGTTAGATAACATCCATTGTCTTTGTTGGGCACACTTGGGAATCCAGCAGGAAAGTGTAATGACAGTCGCTTTTGATAGGACCCCGTGGAAGAGATCTCTGAGGATTCTACCCCATGATCCTCGCAGGAATAGGGGTGGACAAAATGGATATGTGTGTGTGTGTGTGTGTCTTCTGTCTTGTTTCTTTCGTTAGTCCACACAGCTAGCAAAAATGAGTGCTACCTGTAATTACCAAGGGTCCAGCATTGTCACATTCTGTGTCACACAGAATCTCCCTGAGAACTATGTTAAGGGTCAGGGCCAGCTCAAGGTACTGGCAACTTGGGCAATCAACCGGGGTGTCATGTGCTAGGGGCCGTTAAATAGGGCATGTCAAAGACAAGGAAATTTCCAAGACCGTCAGCTTGTATATGCCAAAGTTCAGTGTGCCCAGGGCATCAGCAACCCTAAGGCTGGCCCTGTTAAGGGTACACATATCTGTAGAGTGCTCAGTCAACTGCATGGTGGAACTGCAGCACCCTCTATTTCCACTCAATATTATAGATAACATTCAATATAATGACTCCTTTTTAAAAAGAAATTCTTTCTTTATACTTGTACATTATATAATCCTTAAGCTTAATGTCTGTAGTCATCTCCCAGTTTCCTAGTTTATGAAAACTATACAAAAATGCTTGTATAGAACTGTACTCTTCACAGTTCCAGTGACATGGTGTTTGGCTGTCATGCACATGCTCACATGTCCGAGATAGGAATCTTCACACTAGTGGGAGAGAGCACTACATGAATGACAGTGCTAGGTGAAAGGCAGTTTTTCTTTTTGACTCTGTGTGAGTTGTGCTTAAAAACATGTTTATATTCTTGAATGTGATGAAGAGTAGAATTAGATTATCATCCTGCTTCCAGCTTCAGTGTTCTTGCCAGGATTTGAAAAAAAATAGGGCACATTTCCCTGCCTTATTCTGTGATTTAGTGGGGATTTTTTAGGAAAAAAGGGGCAACTCATAGCGGTGTTCAGTGAACAAATGAAACACTAAGTGGCTAAAATGCGAACTGATCAAGCTTATGTATAAATTTTCTTTATATATGTTTGTTTCCTTATACTCAATATTAAAACAACTGCTAAAAATTTTCTGAAGTAGCACCCCAACTAATTGTATCTACCAGCCACCACTGCTTGCATCTTAATTTCTCAAGAAGCAAACTCTCCCATTGATTGGATCCACTGGAACGTTTGATGTCATAACTTACGGAGTGCTAATTTTTTTTTTTAAAGTTATTAGGCTGTGACCTTCTTAGCTGAAGACTGAGTAGAAATATGCAGTACAACTATTCATGTATTATCTCTCTAATATAAGTTTTGTATATCAGTCATACCAACAAAGTTGTTGTATGTATGATTGAGGATTATGATGAGATATATGATCATCATTATATTATTACCAAGTATGATGATATTTCACCTGGGCCAGATGTTTTCATGGACAATTGGAAACGAATGATATCGATTACTTGGTGAAGGCGTAATGGCCCAGTGGTTAGGGCAGCGGACTCGTGGTCATAGGATCGCAGTTTCGTTTTCCAGATCGGACGTTGTGAGTGTTTATTGAGCAAAAACACCTAAAGTTCCACGAGGCTCTGGCAGGGGATGGTGGCGAACCCTGCTGTACTCTTTCACCACATATATGTATGTAAATATATATATATATGTATGTATGTATTTATATGTATGTATATATATATATATATGTATGTATTTATATGTATGTATATATATATATATATATATATATGTATTTATATGTA
>NC_068988.1:9650324-9652641 GCF_001194135.2 Octopus bimaculoides
TATATGTGCATGTATGTGTCCTTTTTTTATGTATGTATATGTTTACAATGGTAAAGATATTAATAGGCCACCACCCAATACAAACACATTTTTTAGGAAACTGATGATTCACCCTATTACTACCACAGGTATCTCACCTGTATTCATTCATTCAGGTAACACCCCTGAATATATGTATACAAACGACAAGTGAATCATAATTTATGAATACATAAATTCTGTTCTGTGTATGAACACACACACACATTCGTGTTTTAATAGAGCTTATGTAAGTCTTTCTATGTATGTAACCAACACTCTGCTAGCGTTTTCTCCTAACCTTTCATGGTATAACCGTTTAGCATTCAGTCGAATAGTTTCCAAACAGTGTGTAGCAAAACGTATATCATGAGTTGTAATCAGGGCTGTTGTAAGAAGAAATAATAATAATAGGAACAAATAGGGGCTGCAATAAGGGTGGAACACTTGCAGAAAACAGCACTGCTTGGAATTGCTCAAATACTCTGGAAGGTGCTTGAAAAATAAGAGGTGTTACCTTAGTTCACTGGTAGTGAACAGCTGACACTGTAGTACATCTCCAGCGTTAGAAGTTGTGCAAAGGCAATAATAATAATAATAATAATAATAATAAAGAAATAAATATTGAGGGGGTGTGGCTTTGTGCCTGGTCCAGGCTGTTCATTGTTCAACAAACTAAAGGGAAAATATCTTGTTTGGAAACTGAAAGTTGACAATATAAAAGGGTCAAGAATAAACTCCCAGGTAGCTAAGTCTTTGATTCGGTTTTCTTTTATGGTAGCTCCTGAAAATGGTGTGAAAATAGGACGCTCCATTTCCTCTAATACCCTGAAATCCATTGTTTGATAATGGATTATAATAATTTAGCTGATTGACTGTTTGTCATATTTGTACAAAAGATAAACACTTAACTAACATTTTTGTTTCTTTGTGTGTTTTTTGTTTTTATTGTGATACAGTCTTCACATGTACTTCATTAAAAACAGGTGTGTCTTTTTACATCAATAAACACAACAATCATTGTCGTCATTTCACATCCGCTTTCCCATGCTTGCTTAAATCGGGTGGAATTTGTCGAGGCAGATTTTTTTGTACAGCCGGATGCTCTTCCTGTTCCCAGACCTCATCCGTTTCCAAGTAAGGTACTATTTCCCCAAGGCGAGGCTCGTTTCTGTGGAAGGTCGAGAATAAATGACCCTGTATGATGGTGACTCTCATTTACAATTATCACATGATGTCAAGACAAGGAAACCTGAACATGCACACACACACTCACACCCATGCACACATCACTGCATGGCACTTTGGACAAATGTCTTCTATCATAGCTTCAGGTCAGCCGATGCCTTGTGAATAAATTTGGTAGATGAAAACTGTGGAAGCACATTGTATGTGTGTGTATATGCACGCATGCACATGCATGTATATATATATATATACAAGCTCGGCTTTCAAAGACCTGTTGTGGCAAGCGAAAGCGAAATCGTGATGGCACCTATGCCCAGCATCGCCTTCCTGGCACTTGTGCTGGTGACATGTGTAAAGACATTCAAGCGAGATCGTTGCCAGTACCGCGTGACTGGCCTTCGTGCTGGTGGCACGTAAAAACACCCTCTACATTCTTGGAGTGGTTGGCATTAGGAAGGGCATCCAGCTGTAGAAACTCTGCCAAATCAGATTGGAGCCTGGTGTAGCCATCTGGTTCATCAGTCCTCAGTCAAATCGTCAAACCCATGCTAGCATGGAAAGCGGACGTTAAACGATGATGATGATGACGACGATATATGTATGAGGGACTGCTGAAAAGTTCCTGATTTTGGGTGAAAGAAAATACTGGAGGATCAGTTGAATATGATTTTTTTCATCATATTCCCCTCTCAGATTCACAAACTTATTGCAGTGATCCTTCAGTTTTTCTAAATCCTGTGAAAGAACTTGGAAGGTTGGACCTTCAACTAGTCCTTCCATAATACCCTTAAAGTCCGAAACTTTTCAGCACCCCCTTGTGTTTGTGTGTGTATATATATATATGTGTGCGTGTGTGTATATATATGTGTGTGTGCGTATATATATGTGTGTGTGCGTATATATGTGTGTGTGCGTATATATATGTGTGTGTGTGTATATATATGTTTGTGTGTGTGTATATATATGTTTGTGTGTGTGCATATATATGTGTGTGTGTGTGTATATATGTGTGTATATGTGTGTGTATATATATGTGTGTGTGTGTGTGTGTATATATGTGTATATATGTGTGTGTATATATATATATATATATATATATTTATGTGTATAT
>NC_068988.1:9652896-9654236 GCF_001194135.2 Octopus bimaculoides
TATAGATAGATATATGTGTGTGTGTGTGTGTGCGTATATGTGTATATGTATATATATATATATATATATACATACATATATATAATATGCATGCATGTGTGTGTTTTTGTGTTTGTCTCACCACCATTGCTTGACAACAGGTGTTAGTTTGTTTACATCCTAGTATCTTAACAGTTTAGCATTAGCAACTGATAAAATAAGTAATCAGACTTAAATAAATACAGGGCTGATCTGTTTGACTAAAGCCCTAAAGACAGTCCCCTAACTTAGCCACAGTCTATTGACTGAAACAAGTTAAACAAAAATAAAAAAAATAAAACATAACTCTTAGTCATATTTGATACTAATTATTTTTAAATATTTGTAATTAAAATAATTGTAATTACCATGGAAGCTGACTTTGTATCACTGTTATTGCTAAAACCCTCTGTAAAAGTAAAGAAAATGACTGAAACCAAACAAAAAAAGGGTGAAATGAAAGCAAATAAAGGTCACTTCTTGAATAGAGATGGCAGCAGTTGATTCTTTCACCCCCACCCCCTTAATTCTTGCCAGAAATACAGGTGATCCAGTTCATTAGGAGGTGTTCTATTGTAATAACCAATAAAAACACCTCAGTAAATTCACTGTGACGCTGTAACCTCTTCATTGAATAATAACAATAATAATAATAGTAGTAATAATAATAATAAATGGCTCAATTGTAGGCTGTTGAGTAAACAAGAAACAGGAAGTGCCCTAGTAATTTTGTTTTTTGATTCTTTTTCCTCTTTTTCCATTTTTTTCCTTCCTTTATAGTATTTTTTACCAAATAATGTAAGAAGTGACGCCAAGCTACCAAAAGTGACAACAGGAACCGTTTGTCTTCTGTACACAACAGAAACAAGCATGAGGCAAAAAGAAAAAAAGCCCTAAAAACAAACAAATCAAGAACAACTAATCTTCAAACGAAACCCTGAAATGCCATGTGTGTCTGCCTGCCTGTCTGTCTGTCTGTCTGTCTGTCTGTCTGTCTTTGTATTTGTCCCCCACCACTGCTTGACAACTAGTGTTGGTGTGTTTACATCCCTGCAACTTAGCAGTTTGGCAAAAGATACTGATAGAATAAATACTAAGCTTCCAAAGAAAAAAAAAAAAGTACAGGTGTCAATTCATTCGACTAAAAATTCTTCAAAGTGGTGCCCCAACATGGCCACAGCCTAATGAGTGAAACAAGTAAAAGATAGAAGTTAAAAAAGTAAATAAATCCAGGGCGCAGGAGTGGCTGTGTGGTAAGTAACTTGTTTACAAACTACATAGTTTCGGGTTCAGTCCCACTGCGTGGCACCTTGGGCAAGTGT
>NC_068988.1:9654380-9674302 GCF_001194135.2 Octopus bimaculoides
TGTTTGTGTATCTTAGCGGTTCGGCAAAAGAGACTGATAGAATAAGTACTAGGCTTACAAAGAATAAGTCCTGGTGTCGATTTCTTCGACTGAAGGTGGTGCTCCAGCATGGCCGCAGTCAAACGACTGAAACAAATCAAAGAATAAGATAAAATCCAAGATGCATGGCATCTCAAATTGTTGCATGACTATCCGTTCCTTTTATCCGCAGAATTCCTTCGCATCTTCGCAAAGCGTGCATGGAACAGATCACATGCTAATGTCATTATCACCGTCGCCTCCCACTACAGCTTCCAAGACATCCTGATGACATAGTTGTACTCTAACTCTAATCGTGTCTCTTCCATAAATTAGAATCTTGGTTCTACGAAAACATAGTGACACTTGTATACCAGTGTAACCATAGCAACGAATACTGGAGCACATTCTTTTGTGTCTGACATCACGTGCAGCTAAAGCCGACACTCCGCTAGCACGAACGATCACAACAACCCCAGTAACCTTTAAGCATACAAAGATGTGCAGGATTGTGAAAAAATGGATACAAAACAATGCACTTCCTCTCTGGGACCCCTTTTCTGCCGACCATTATTTGGCAGAAGATGCAACATTGTCCCAGAATATGATAATGTGTGTATGTGTCTGTCTATCTGTGTGTACTTATGTATGTATACATGTGTATATATGTCTATAGATATAGATGTGTGTACAGATGTGTGTGTATATATAAATATATATATATATATATATATATATATATATATGTGTGAGTATGTATGCATGTGTGTATATATGTATGGGTATTTATGCATGTGTGTATATATGTATGGATATGTATGCATGTGTGTATATATATATGGGTATGTATGCATGTGTGTATATATGTATGGGTATGTATGCATGTGTATATATATCTATATATATGGCGGGGGTGTATGTGTATCTTTTGTTTTTTATTCCATCCTATAATGTCATTTTCTCAAAACTAAACATGAGTATTATATACATGGGAGTGTGTATACATGCACACACTCCATTATTATTACTATTATTGTTATTATTATTATTATTATTATTAAAGGTAGCGAGCTGGCAGAATCATTTGTACACTGGCCAAAATGCTCTGTGGCATTACGTCCATCTTAACATTGTGAGTTCAAATCCCACCGATGTCGACTTCACCTTTTCGTCCTTCCATGGTCGATAAAATAAGAACTGATTGAGCACCGGGATCGATGTAATCAACTAGCCCCCCCCCCCAAAAAAAAATTTCAGGCCTTGTGCCTATAAAAGAAAGGATTATTATTTTTATTATTATTATTAAGGCACTGATCTGGTAGAATTGTTAGTATGTTGGACGAAATGCTAAGAGGTATTTCGCTTGTCGCTATGTTCTGAGTTCAAATTCCACTGAGGTCGACTTTCCCTTTCATTGTTTTGGGGTTGATAAATTATGTACCAGTGAAACACTAGGGTCAATGTAATCAACTAGTCCCTACCCCACAAATTTGAGGCCTTGTACTTTGAGTAGAAAGGATTATTATTATTATTATTAATATCATTATTATTAAGGCATTGAGCTGATAGAATTGTTAGCATGCTGAGCAAAATGGCTTAGTAGTATCTCATCCCGCTTTATGCTTGAAGTTCAAATTCTGCTGAGGTCAGCTTTGCCTTTCATCCTTGATAAAATAAATACCAGCTGTACACTGGGGTTGATGTAATTTACTAACACCCCAAAATTGCTGGCCTTGTGCCAAAATTTGAAACCATTATTACTCTTGTTGTTGTTGTTGTAATTATCACAATTATAATTATCATTTCTAGAATAGCTTCCAGTAACTGCAAATAGCATCTTTTGTGATCACCACCAAATCTTAAAAGCAGTTATTTCTTTTTCTAAAACTACTTCACTTCATTCTCCTCCATCTTTAAGTAGGACAAATGTAAATAATGGTAGAGGTACTAAACAAGGGTTTGTTGCTCTGCAACTTCATCTGTTGCAGAAGAATACAGTAGAAGATGCTGCATCAAAGTAGAACAACAACAACAGACAGAAACCCTGGAATGACTATAAAACGGTTGCTGTATTTTAATTTTTGTGCTTTGTGTTACTTCAGGGAATATCTGCTACATTTTAGGAAATCTTCACTATATTGAAATATTGTAGCTTTGTTGTTGTACAAATTGTAGGTGCAGGAGTGGCTGTGTGGTAAGTAGCTTGCTTACCAACCACATGGTTCCGGGTTCAGTCCCACTGCATGGCACCTTGGGCAAGTATCTTCTACTATAGCCTTGGGCCGCTTTTTGAGTGGATTTGGTAGACGGAAACTGAAAGAAGCCTGTCGTATATGTGTATATGCATATATATATGTGTGTTTGTGTGTCTGTGTTTGTCCCCCCCAACATCGCTTGACAACCGATGCTGGTGTGTTTACGTCCCTGTAACTTAGCGGTTCAGCAAAAGAGACCAATAGAATAAGTACTAGGCTTACAAAGAATAAGTCCTGGGGTTGATTTGCTCAACTAAAGGCAGTGCTCCAGCATGGCCACAGTCAAATGACTGAAACAAGTAAAAGAGTAATTCTAGAAAAACTTAGTTGGTTAATCTTTATATAGATTAATGTGCAGGCATGGCTGTGTGGTAAGAAGCTTGTTTCTCAACCACATGGTTCTGGGTTCAGTCCCACTGTGCGACACACACCTTTTATTCTTTTAATTGTTCTAGTCATTTGACTGTGGCCATGCTGGAGCACCGCTTTTAGTTGAGCAAATCGATCCCAGGACTTATTCTTTGTAAGCCTAGTACTTATTCTATTGGTCTCTTTTGCTGAACCGCTAAGTTACGGGGACGTAAATACACCAGCATCGGTTGTCAAGCGATGGTGGGATGGGAGAAAACAAATACATACATGTATACATACATATATATCTAGATATATGTGTATACGACGGGCTTCTTTCAGTTTCTGTCTACCATATCCACTCACAAAATTTTGGCTGACCGAAGGCTGTACTAGAAGACACTTGCCCAAGATGTCACACAGTGGGACTGAACCTGGAACCATGTGGTTGAGAGCAAAGCTTCCTATCACACAGCCACTCCAAATTATGAATGAATTATGAATAAAACGTGTGTATCTCTCTTTGTGTCTGTTTGTCCCCCAGCACTACTTGAGAGCCGGTGTTGGTGTGTTTATGTTCCCGTATTTTCGTGGTTTTGCAAAGGAGATTAATAGAATAAGTACCAGGTTTAACAAAAAAAAGAAACAAGTACTTGAGTCGATTCAGTTGACTATAAATTCTTCAAAGCAGTACTCCAGCATGGCCGCAGTCTAATGACTGAAACCAAGTAACAGATAAAAGGTTTGAAGAAAATCCTGCCTATTTTAAGAAAATTCTTCTTCATCATTGTATTCCGGAAAGCATCACACTAACAATCCACTCATATTAATTATTCTTTTCTTTATTTCCGCATTCTTTCTTGGGTCTAATCTTTGAGTGAGCTAACTCCTTCAGTGACAGTTCCTTTTTCTCCGTTGTCTGCGATTCCATCTCCCCCCCTCTCTCTCTCCTTCTCCCCCTCTTTCTCTCTCTTTTGCTTTTATGAATATTATTTACGGAAATGATATTCCTTGAATAACTGTAGCCTACCGGCATTTCACAGGCATTGGCAAAGCATTGTGGAATTGTTCGGTAAAGTTAACAATCCCTGACTCAACTTATTGATGACTCCTTTTATGTGTTTTCTGAAAGAGCATTAGCAGAAGCAACAACAACAACAGCAGCAGCAGTAGCAGCAGTAGTTTCAGTTGCAGTCGCAGCATCAGCTGCACGATGAGTTGGGAGCAGTAGGAGTAGCAGTGCCATCATCACCAAGCTTCTGTGACTGTAAACAGCAGCCCAGCTAAGACATGGTCTCTTTACACACTCTACTTCTACTCCTACTGCCCCTACACCTACAGCTTGCACTCTACAATGCTCGGTTTGGTTGGGAATTCCGTGCATGCTGCTAGACTACGGAGTATCTAAAGGTCTGCAAGTCGACGCTCTGTTGACAGATTGGGGGGGGAAGACCAAAACTAAAATCTATAAAAATGACTCACTTTATTTATTATCACCAATATGGACGGAAATAGTGTATCCATTTATTAAGGTAAGCCCATACCATGTTTACTAAGACAATCCTCATTTCTTAAAACTCTGTACTGTTCTTGTTGCTGCTGTTGTTGTTGTTGTTGTTGTTGTTATCGTTAAGGGGAGAGATGTGTCTAAATATTTTTATTGGAATTTGATTCTTCATTATATTTTATTATTAGTTCCAATACGTAGTTCATTATTTAAAATCCTTTAAGATTAAAATAACTAACGAAACATGGCTTAGTTTCATTCATATGTGCTTCGACTGTTGACTACTGGTCTGGTTCCTTACTCTTCCCCTTTGGATCTACCATACTGTCTAAAATTATTACCAAAAATTTATCATTATTCTAGAATAATTCATGCATTTATGTAAATCTGTGATTTCACATCCCTTAGCACTAAAAAAATATAAGGATCCAACATTGATGGGAATTCCCAAAGGAAAAGAATATTAAAAGTGTGAATGAGAATGACACTTGGTTGTGAGAATATGACATAACCCCTTTTTTTTTCATTTATATTTATTCATTTATTTGTAAGCCCCATATTTCTTCAGGTCTGTTCCATATTTGAAACCTCACCCAGTAATTTCCGATGAAATCTGTTTTGTACAATTGTTTCCTTTCATAGTGAAACGCTCGATGTGTTATGTTACATGGTTGGCATCGTCTTGAATAGTATTTATACAATTCTCTTAGATTTTAGACAAATTCCTTGAATAAAATTCTACCATACATTTACAAAGGAAAGACAAGCATAAAAGTACTTGTGTACGGAAATATAGGATGGAATAATAATACATAAATACTAGAAAGAAAAAAACATAGCCTAAAAAAAAACAAAAAACAAATGGTATCAACAGAATAACCCAGCTCTGTTGCTACATGTGGTTTTTGGTTAATGGAATGCCGCTATGATTTTTCTATTGAAACACGTGCCGTTTACCGTTTACTACTGTCCAGCCAGGTGTTTGTACGATTTAGCAGCCTGCTGTATGAGAAAATGTGTGATGCACCAATATTAAAGTTAGCCGTTTGCTTTTGCTTGAAAAATATCCATTGAATTAGTCAGGCAGTTGTCTTTAAGTTTCTACATTCAGTTCATGTATTTATTTGTTTTTGTTTTTTTTTTTGTTTCAAATACTGACTCATAGTTGTGTTGTGTACTCCACCACCACCACCTCCCTCCCACTCATTCTTCAATGAATTTTTTTTTTTTTTTCCTAGCAGAATATCAATACAGATAACATAGTAGCTGGATCCATGTTCCTCATTGTATTTATGAAACAATTAATTAACAGATTTTCATAAATGAGTTAAAATAATTACCAAAATTTGGATTAGTAAACAGGAAATATCACTACAGTGTTATTCGAAGATTTTAGTATGTTTGTATTGTAATGAGGGTGGAATTAGGGTAGGAGAGTTAATTATTAATGTAATGTAAGAAATCAATTATTTCTAGCCTTGATTAATTAGTTAATGGGAATATTTCTTTTCATGTGAAAAGCAAAAGAAGAAAAAAACACGACAATAACAATGATGAAAAATTCTCTGATTTCATCATCGTTATTGTCATTAATTTAATATCCATTTAATGAGACTTGCAATAAGTTTTAAAAATATGATTTTCCGTAATATTTCTTCATAAGTTCTCCACCGTCTTACTTTATAGCAGCACTTCTCCAACTTTTGTATTCTATACACCCCTTGTAACAGAATTCAATTTTCAGGCTCCACACCCTTGCACCCAAATAAATTAATCAAATCTTGCATTATTTTTCCTACTTTTTAAAAATATATGCTTCTTCTTCTTCTTATGATGATGATGATGATGATAGTGAACTGACTGAATTCTTAGTGTATCAGACAAAGTGCTTAGTGGTGTTTCTCATGACTCTTCATTCTGCATTAAAATGCCGCTAAGGTTGGTTTCGCCTTTCATCCTTTCTGGGTCGATAAAATAAAGTGCCAGTCAAGTGCTGAAGTCGATAGAATTGACTCACCACTGCCTCCCACTAAAACTGCTGGCATTGTGCAAAAACTGAAAAACATTATTACTACCCTTATTAATCTTTACCGTTATGTTTTCTTTTATTATTTTCTACTAAAAACATCTGAAAATGTATAAGAAAATGGAGATATTTTAGCATTTGATGTCTTTTTATAATTAAATTCATAAAGCAAAAAAAAAAAAAGAAAAATCCTGTTTTTAGATAATTTGCTTTTGTGAAAATACAGTTACATGTTGTTAATTCTGCTGCAAAGATCCGGATCTTTCTGATCAGAGCTGTATCATTCATTCATTTAAGTGACCAGTATGTTTTGGATGGGTCATACATAAATGACACATCACTAATGACCAGCACACCCCGTCTAGCATTCTAATATGTAGCTGTACTAGTCTACATGATCCAGTGATGTTTTTTTGTTCAACCATCACCTTGTTTCCCTCTGCTCTTTGATTTTCAGCCCTTTAAGCTTTCTGCGAATTAATATCCTTTGAATTTGCAGGGCCTTTTTTTTTCCTTCTTTATAGTCCCTTACTATATTGTAGTCTCAAGCGTTGCTCATGGCAACATCATATTACGGAAAAACTGTTTAAAAGGGGTTTGTAAATACAAATTAGTAATTTCACTTTCTGTTGTCCCTTAAGTTTTTATTCAATCCTGTCAAAACTTTATTCACTCCTAGAGGTCTGCAGGACTCCTTTGGGAAAGCCTGTTTTATAGTAATAATGAAAAATTCAAGCTGGATCCATCTTCAGTACATTTTAAAATATCCCCTGTGCTTGTCTCACTATCATACTTTAACCTCTCAATACTTGGCATAAAGCCAGCTCCCTCAATACTGTCCCCTGTTTAGTTGAAGGGCTGTTTTGTGAGTTATTTGATGCCCTCACTACAAAACAGGATCAGCCACAAGACAAAAAAAAAAAAAGGCATTCTGTGAAGTGGTTGGTGATAGGAAGGGCATCCAGTCATAAGAACCATGCCAAAACAGATACTGGAGCTTGACATGGTCTGCCAATTTTTTGGATCCTGTCAAACTATTCAGTCAATGCCAGCATGGAAGAAGGATGTTTGTTGATGATGGTAAAAATGGCTCTGGTGATTTCTTTCGTTTCTTCACATTTATTGTGGAACTTAAGTAACTTCTAAGGTTATTGATGGTATGAATTATCTGAGAAGAATTTTGATCTTAAGAGAACCAGTTGTTTTTAATATTGGTCACAATTTCTTTAATGCCAATTTGTCATTTAACCCTTTTGATAACAATCTGCCTGAAACTGACTTTGGTTCCATGATACAAATTTCCAGTTTTTAATGTGATCTAAATTAAAATCTTATGTCAAAATTCCATTTATTTAGTCCCAAATATCTGCTTAATTAATTATATATATCTGCTTAGTTATTTTACTAAGTTCTTCATTATCTTCAAAATTAATTAAAACAAATGCAGTGTATTTCATTAGAAATATGTTAACAAATGGGTTAACCCTCTTGGTATGAACTCTCCTGAGATTGTCCTTAGTTACATAGGCGCAGGAGTGGCTGTGTGGTAAGTAGCTTACTTACCAACCACATGGTTCCGGGTTCATTCCCACTGCCTGGCACCTTGGGCAACTGTCTTCTACTATAGCCTCGGGCTGACCAAAGCTTTGTGAGTGGATTTGGTAGACGGAAACTGAAAGAAGCCCGTCGTATATATGTATATATATATTTGTATGTGTGTTTGTGTGTCTGTGTTTGTCTTCCCACCATCACTTGACAACCGATGCTGGTGTGTTTACGTTCCTGTAACCTAGCGGTTCAGCAAAAGAGAACAATAGAATAAGTACTAGGCTTACAAAGAATAAGTCCAGGGGTCGATTTGCTCGAGTAAAGGCAGTGCTCCAGCATGGTCGCAGTCAAATGACTGAAACAAGTAAAAGAGTTCTGTGGTACATACTTCTTGTTTTAAAGTTCCTGTCAATTTACTTTCTAAATGCCAGCTTAATAACAACAAAGTGCTTTTACCTAATTCTTCCTTACTTTCAAAATTAATTAAAACAAAGGAAGTGTATTTCAATGAAGTAACAAAAGGATTGGCATAGTACCTCTTCAGTATTCTCAAATCCTTTCTGGTTCCTAAAAACGTTACACAGCCATTTTCCTCCTAGTTTCCTGAAGCGTTTATTGCTCGCCTGTAAGCCTTACTCATGCTGGATCTCCTCTCCGATAATGAGGACAATCTGGTTTAATATTGATCTGGAGTAATTAAGTTACTCCTCCTAAACTCACTCCCTACACCTTTCTCTCTCTTCCTCTTCTCATCCCTTTTGGCTTTCAAGTCTCAGAAGACTTTATTCTCCATAATTAGCTAAACCATTCATTCTTAGAACGTTGTTTTGGAATTCCTTTCATGTCCTGTGTCTTCTTTCCAATTACAAATCTCTAAAAATCAAAACAGAATAACAACTGGACTATTCTTCAACCTGATCCACCGATTCCTGGCTTTAAAGTTTATAAAAAACAAAAACAAAAAAAGAAGGGGATTAATTCCTCTTCTCTAACACACTCACTGTCTGCCAAACTGTCCACTTGTCTGTCTGTCTGTCTGTCTGTCTGTCTGTCCATCTGTCTGTTTCTCTGTTTCCCTCTCTGTTTCCCTCTCTGTGCCCTTTTTTTCTGTCCTTTTTTGCTCCTTCCCCTTCTCTCACTGTGTCCTCGTCCCATCTCTGCCCCCCTCTTCACTATCTGCTCTCTTTCCTTTCTTTCTGTCTATCTATCTGTCCCTCCCTCTCTCTCCTCTCCTTTATTCCTTTCTCTCTCTTTCCCTTTCTCTTTCTCTCCCATTCTTCTCCCTTCCTTGCTCTCTCTCTCACATGCACACACACGTGCACGCACACACACGTGCACGCACACACACACACACACACACACATACATGCATGCACATTAAACAGACAGGAATTGGTTCTTCTGAAAGACACTTTAAGTTTAGTATTTAGTACCCCTCATCTCTTCCTATCCCACTTCTCTTCTGCCAAATATCCCTTAGTCAACATGTATATATATATATATATATATATATATATATATATATATATATGCTGCAGTATTCCCCTTTATGCCATTCTTCAACTATATTTAGAAAAACTCCATTTGCTTCATTGACAAAACCTTTCACGTTTAATATTTTAGTCTACAAGAATTTACTCCATTTTGGAACTTCTTGGAATCTACCTCAGCAGTGCTGTAATATTTTACTGCGTTCAGCTTCCAACATTTATTCTCGTGTGCTTTATACCCAGAATCAAAAGCCATCTTTGAATGGAACTTTTTATTTCTCTATTTTAGGGGTTCTCAACCATTCTTTATCTATGGACCCCTTTGATTTCTATTTTATTCCGATGAACCCCCAATAGCCATTCAATGTTTAAAAACTAGTTTTATAGAAACTTCTTTGAAAATTCCTATTCTGTTTTTCGCCCATTAACTTGTCTAAGTTGAACTATGGAAAATGTTAGAGAAAGAAACTCAACTGGTTCTTGCAATACATACATCTAAAACAGGGGTTCTCAACCATTTTTTATCTATAGACCCCTTTGATTACTATTTTATTCTGGTGCCCCTCCCCCACCATAGCCATTCAATGTTTAAGACCTTCTTTTATAGAAACTTCTTTCGAAATTCCTATTTTGTTTTTCACACATTAACTTGTCTAAGGTTTCTGGCAACACATACCAATACATACATGTAAAGTAACATTTTTTCAGGAGCCCTTAAAATACTGTTGTAGATCCCCAATTTACTATTTTCTTGCATGGACCCTCAGGAGCCATATGAATCTTGATTGAGAACCAGTATTTAATTATCTCACTGCCATCTTAGGCTGACCAAAAACATTGTAAATAGATTTGGTAGACAGAAACTGTACAGAAGTGTGTGTGTATGTTTGTGTTTGTTATTTCTTTATTGCCCACAAGGGGCTAAACATAGGGGGGACAAACAAAGACAGACAAAGGGATTAAGTTGATTACATCGACCCCAGTGCGTAACTGGTACTTAATTTATTGACCTCGAAAGGATGAAAGGCAAAGTTGACCTTGGCGGAATTTGAACTCAGAACATAACGGCAGATGAAATACCGCTAAGCATTTCGTCCGGTGTGCTAACATTTCTGCCAGCTCGCCACCTGTATGTTTGTGTTTGTGTATACATGTGTGTGTATGTGTGCATACCTGTATGAATGCTTACATTCTGCATCTTTCACATTGTGCTACAAACGTGACATCTGTTATTTCCTGCCAACAAAACACCTGCTCCTTCTGCGCAAAGAATCTCAGTTTGCAACCATGTGGTCTTGGGTTCAGCCCCAATGTGTGACACCTTGGGCAAATGTCTTCTGCTGTAGCCTCAGGCCAACCAATGCCCTGTGATTGAATTTAGTAGATGGAAACTATGTGGAAGCCCATCATAGATTCACATGCACACCACTTGATAAGTAGTATTGTTTGTTTTATGTCCACATTACCTAGCAGTTCGGCAAAAAAGTGCCTATAAAATAACAGGCTTAATGATAAATACTGGAGTCGATTTGAAACCAGTGCCCCAGCATGGCCACAGTTCAATGGCCAAAAACACATAGAAAAAAAATTATAAAGATCTTGTAGCTTTATCTGATATTTCCGTTCCACTCTTCACACACGGATTCCTCATTGATCGAAGTCAGGAAATAAACAAATGGGAAAAACTTAGCAGAACTGTTAGAATTATTGGTGCTGCCAATGCTTGGAGAGAATTGATTAAATAAAACCAATATAAGTATATAAGCATAGGCATGGCCATGTGGTTAAGAAGCTTGTTTTCCAACCAGTTTCTGTCCCACTGTGTGGCACCTTAAGCATGTGTTCCTACAATAGCCCTTAGTTGACCAGAGCCTTGGAAGTGAATTTAGTATATGGAAACTGAAAGAAGCCTCTTTGTGTGTGTGTGTGTGTGTGTGTGTGTGTCTATTATTTTTTACTTGGGGCACTTCCTTTTAGTCAAATGAATCATATATATTATTAATATATATATTATCATCATTGTTTAACGTCCATCTTCCGTGCATGCATGGATATAATGGTTGACTGGAGCTGGCCATGTAGAAAAAAACTACTCTAGGCTACTGTGTCTGTTTTGGCAGACATTTTACGGCTGGATGCCCTTCCTAACACCAGATTCACTCACAAGGCTTTGGTCAGTTGGTCCAAAGCTATTGCAGAAGAAACTTGCCCAAGGTTCCACACACTTGCCCCACGTTCAGTGGGATTGAACCTGGAACAATGTGGTATACGGGAGGGTAATGGTCTTATTTAGCCTAACGAATGAGAAGAATTCTCTGTGGATACTAGCAAAACCTGTGCAGTACAAATAATCTAAAACAATCCGGAAGTTTGTTCCCTGTGTTTATATTATTAAATGGATTAATTAGTCATTTATCTGTCAGCAATTAGTGGTGCAAAGCTGTGGAAAATCCATGAGTGATAAATGTTTAGTCTTGTGGTTAATGACTTGGAGTAAAGTGTATTTCAAGAGATTAATTGAATTTAATATGTTTCTCTGTTCCTCCGTATCATCATCAGTTTATAAATAATAAAATGTGCATAGAATCATATATATAAATATGTGTGTGTGTGTGCATTAATAGTATATATATATATATATATATATATATATATAATTTGATGACTGGCACCCATGCCAACGTCGTCTCCTTCATTGGACACTAAACTTGCCTCAACAAGGCAGCTGGATTCCCTTTAGCATCTACTGTATTTGATGGCCTATAAGACGCACCTTTTTTTTACCCAAAAGTGGCTTAAAAAATCCCCCTGCATCCAGTGCACTCAATATAGACTCAAAACTCTCTCAAAACGGTATGTATGTTTACAAAACATGTACTGCCATCTATTGGTGAATAATTGCCTACGGTATGTTCATATCAAATGTGGATGCAATAAATTGCTTATAATTACCAGTAATAACATAAAGTTATACAGGTAAATTGAGGAATTAAAACATTATTTTAGTGGTAATTTATTTTACAAAAGTATAGCCTAGGCTAGGGTGTGTCCTATGCACTTGTGTGTCTTATAGGCCATCAAATATGGTACTTTCCCATGTAAGCATGGAAAAGCAAATTTTAAAGCAATATGTGCAAGTGTACACTTGCCATGTAAAAAGCACCTGTGCTGGTGTCACGTAAAGTGCACCCAGTGCACTCTGTAAAACGCACCCAGTACACTTTGCAAAGTGGTTGGCATTAGGAAGGGCATCCAGTCATAGAAACCTTGCCAAAACAATAGAACCTGATGCGACCTCTGGCCTTACCATCCAACCCATGCCAGCATGGAAAACGGAAATTAGATGACGACGATGATGATATTCTCACAGATGGCATATTCTTGTAATCTGTGTCTACCTTCAGCTATATGGTTAACACTAACGTGGCATTTAACCTATAGATTTGCAGGTAAACAAAGGAACTCATAGTTGTGTATATTGATTCTTCTTCACCTGTGAAACATGTAATTGATTGTTGAATCATTGAATGTAAAGTATTTGTGTGTCAACAGTTTGTGCTATATCTTCTGAAGTATTCTGCATGACTTTTAACAGTGTTGTTAAATATTATTATTGATAAATATCTTCCAAAATAGGTTATTGTATATGGCAATGTACCTTGATCCCTAGGAGGTCTTTATCTGAATTTAAAACACTGAACTGGTTGACTTACTGGTTGATAGTTGTTTAGAACAAAAGTCGACAAACTTCTTAAATGATCAACCTCTTCATGAAACCATTCTCAGCTTGTCAACTCTCCCCACCCCAATCATAATGTAGATTTCTGAAATTAAATTAAGAAGTATAATTATTAATTAAAACAAAATTTTCTTGATTTAAAAACAATAACTCCCTTGTTCTCTTGTGTCATTACCATTTTTTTTATAAGAAATTTAGTGAAAATATTTTTTTAAAAAATTGATAAAAAAAAACAATAAAAATTCAGTCATATTATCTTTTACTACTTTCTGTTATTAGACTGTGGCCATGCTGGGGCACTGCCTTGAACAATTTTTAGCCAAACGAATTGACCCCAGTAATTGTTCTTTTAAGCCAGGTACTTATTCTATTTGCTCCTTTTGCCAAACCGCTAAGTTACAGGGACATAAATACACCACACTAGTTGTCAGGCGGTGGTGGGGACAAACATAGACACGATGGGCTTCTTTCAGTTTCCATCTATCAAATCCACTTAAAAGGTTTTGGTTGGTCTGAGGCTATAGCAGAAGACTCTTTCCCAAGGTGCCACACAGCGGAACTGAACTCAGAACCACGTGGTTGGGAAGCAAGCTTCTTACCATACAGCCGCACCCACACCTGCGACTTCATAATTGTTAACTAGACACATACATATATGTGTGTGTATGTGTGTATTTGTGTGTGTGTGTGTGTGTGTGTGTATGTGTGAATTGTTCTCATTTATCTATGTAATATTGTTTAATCTTCTGCCTAACAACTGTCAGTTATAAGTGAACTGTTCCCATTTCTGTGGACTGTGTGACATTGTTATTGAGGGCAAATATTTTCTTTGCAACACCTAAAACTTATTGTAGTTGACCTCATTTTTACTGCAGCGCTTTAAACTATTGTTATTTAACCCCAGGTTGGCCTTGAGATCGAGCTACTCCAACTATGGCCATTTTGTCTTTTTCCTTGGCTTAATGCACTCACAGAACTATTACATTATCAAATTTGCTCATCTTTTGTAAAACAGCAAGGTGTTATTTGAGGGAGATTTGACTGTTATTTCTAGAAGATCAAGTAACCACCTAAAGGTTTCCTTGTTGATTTATGGCATATTAAGTTTATTAGAGGAGTAAACAGCTTAACCCTGTCTTTTATAATAATTATTTTTGGAGGGTTTTATTCCAAATCTATTATGATTAAAAATTATTGCTGTTAGAACTCTTTTCCATTTTTCATTATGACAAACTACAATGGAAGCAGCGTATTATAACATTATTCTAAGATTAAAGATTTAATTACTTTGTCAAACATTTGTCTTATCATTGCTGTTGTTTCTTGCCTGTAATGTTTATGAAGGACCAAAGTATTCAGACCAAGTTTCTCTTCCAATTAAAACCTTATTAGATGACTTCAAACACTGCATTTTTGAAGAGCAGCAGGAAAAAAAAAAAAAAATTATGTAAAAACTGCCAAAACTCATTCTAGTGAATAGCAGACCATAGCAGCAGCACCACAACTACTACTACTACTACCACTACTACTACAAATTTAACAAACTTTAAAAATTAAAAGGACAAAAACAAAGAAGTAAAAAAAAAACAATGGTATTTGATGAGGTAAACATTCTGCTGTTGTTTTTAATCTTTGTTGTTGTTATTGTTGTCTTTTATTTAAAATTTGAAAAGTTTGTTGAAGTGAATTAAATGAATTGAGAAGAAAACCAAAAATAAAAGAATATGGAAGTTTGAAGATGAGAAAGAAAATCTAAAAAGAAAAAGAAAGGAAATTATTGGAGCATGAAGAAGTGGAATGGAAATAATCAGAGTTCAACTAAGATTTGTTCTTCAATGAGCGCTATGTTTTCGGATTATAAAATTTATAGGCATTTCTTTATTCCAAAGACTCCACCTTCAAGTGTTTTCATGACTAAGGATTATTATTTTCCTCCCTTTAATGTTCCATTATAAAGAATGGTCTTTTTTTCCCCTTTGTTTCCATTACCATTATTGAATTTTTACCTTTAGAATATGAGTCTTTGTAACCCTCTCTCTCTTTACCTGTTTCAGCCATTTGGCTGTGGCCATGCTGGATCACCACCTTTAGTCGAGCAAATCGACCCCAGCACTTATTCTTTGTAAGCCTAGTACTTATTCTATCGGTCTCTTTTGCCGAACCGCTAAGTTACGGGGACATAAACACACCAGCATCGGTTGTCAAGTGATGTTGGGGGGACAAACACAGACACACACACATATACACACACATACATATATACATATACATATATACGATGGGCTTCTTTCAATTTCCGTCTACCAAATCCACTCACAAGGCTTTGGTCGGCCCGAAGCTATAGTAGCAGACAGTTGCCCAAGGTTCCATGTAGTGGGACTGAACCCGGAACCATGTGGTTTGTAAGTAAGCTACTTACCACACAGCCACTCCTATGCCTGATAATTTTCTGTGAAAACAAAAAAAGGCAAAATTTGATGGCACCAAAAAAAAAAAAAAAAATTTAGTTTTTTCCTTATATTTGTTGGGAGATATTACATAGTCATCTCTATCATTTAACGTCCACTTTTCCATGCTTGCATGGGCCAGATGGAATTTGTTGAGTCCAATTTATCTATGGTTGGTTGCTCTTCCTGTTGCCAATCGTTATCTGTTTCCCAGATAAGGTAATATTTCTCTATGGCCAGACATAATTTTTCACAGAAAATTGGAAATGAACAACATGCTCACTTACAACCATCACTAGGGTATATAGAAGCACGCATGTGCACACTCACCCGTGAAACAGCTGTAAACAAATGGAATAAATATCTACTTTCTCACCTTACGTCTCTTATCTGTTATGTATGTGTGTGTATGACAGGCTTCTTTCAGTTTCCCTCTCCCAAATTCATTCACAAGGCTTTGGTCAACCCAATGCTATAGTAGAAGACACTTTCCCAAAGTGTCACACAGTGGAACTGAACCTAAAACTATGTCACTAGCAAGCAAACTTCCTAACCATGCAGCCATGCCTGCATCTAATTCTTTTACGGAATGTAAATGAATTCATTTCACATTTTAGAATACAAGTGTGAATTTATGAGCTTTAGGTCAATATTGTTATACATTAGCTCATCTCATCTAGTGTGTGTGTGTGTGTGTGTGAGCAAAACCAAATCTCTGTTACATTTCAAGTGTTGCTATCAATTATTCTATTAGATTGTTGTCTGTGTGCCGAGCGAAACAAGCACTTATCTTACAGACCCATTAGTTACAACAGACTTTTAACAAAATAACTCAGCAGTTTCTCTGGATGCTTCAGTGATTCACCGAAATTGATCAACACTGATGTTTAATCCAATTTTTATTTAATCCATTTTTAGAAAAACCTAACAAGAGCAGAAGGCTTTATTATTTTTGCAACATCTTTTTTTTTTTTAACCATTTCTTTCCCCCAACCATGAAGATTATCAGCCATTTTTATTTTTCTCTTCATCTTCATCATTGATTTTCAACTACTTTCACCAAATAGCATGGTTTATATATATATTTTTTTAAAAATTATTCTTGGATACAATTTGTCTATAAGCAATATAGCAGTGTTTTTGTTGTTTGACTTTTTTTTATAATGTAACTTGTATTTCGTTAGTATTGATTTTGCAATTTAGTGGTGTGTATGTGGGGGATGGGGTACGAAGTGGCAAGAGGGCTATAGTTTACTGGTAAACTTTTACTGATGCATACACCGTTTCTTTATATGATGCGGAAACAGCCTTATATAAATGTGATTATATCTTTGGATGTGTGATTAATCTCTAAATCTTTTTTTTTTTTATCATTTTAGATATTTTTTTCTGTTTTTCTTCTTTTTGCAATTTTCTGTTTACAAATTGGTTTTGGATGATCTAATAAATATTTCGATTATTTGGTATCATTGCAAAGATCAGTTTAATGATTCAAAATTGGCTATTGCAATTCTTTATTCGAGTATTGGCATTTAGAGATATATCTTTACTTCATTTAAGGCTCCATGGTTGTTGTAAATCAACAGATGATATTTATCAATTTAACCTTTTCATTGCCATATTTCTGTTCAAATATATTGCCTTTGTTTCAATTAATTTTGAAAATAATGAAGATTTTAATTAAATAATTTTGTCATTATCAGTCTAGGCTTGAAAGAAATGAATCTAGCATGATCCACTGGATGTGTAATGTCAGTGTGCACACACAACAGAGTGAAAGCACCCTGAGCGAAATGTTGGATGTGACATGCAAGAGAGACGTTTATGTTGGTATGGTCATGTACTATGGATGGAGGAGGAGATCTGTGTGAAGAAGTGCCACTCCCAAACAGTTGAAGGAATCCGGGGTAGAGGGAGACCCAGGAAGACATGGGATGAGGTGGTGAAACATGACCTTCAAACGTTGGGCCTCACAGAAGCAATGACAGAAGACCGAGACCTCTGGAGATATGTTGTGACTGCGAAGACCCGGCAAATAAAGTGAGTTCACAGCTGTATCCTACACCAGTTTCGCATAACCAGCCCCAGCCCATTCAAGAGTACCTTGGATTGTAGGGTGACATGCTGTGCTTGAGGAGACCTATTGAGTCAAGTGCATCAACATCAAAATGAAGATCAAATGGAAATTGTAGTTGTGATACCCGTGCTGGTGGCATGGGAAAAGTACCATCCGAACGTGGCTAATGCCAGTGCCGCCTTGACTGGTTTCCATGCCAGTGGCACGTAAAAAGCACCTACTGATCGTGGCTGTTGCCACCCTCCTCTGGCCTTTGTGCCGATGGTGCCTAAAAAGCACCCACTACACTCACGAAGTAGTTGGCATTAGGAAGGGCATCCAGGTGTAGAAACATTGCCAGATCAGTTTGGGACCTAGTGCAGCCTCCTAGCTTCCCAGACCCCAGTCAAACCGTCCAACCCATGCTAACATGGAAAACAGACGTTAAACGAGGATGATGATGAAATTAACATGGAATTTTGATAGAAGCTTTCAATTTAGACCACTTTAAACCTTTTGCTACCATATTTCTGTTCAAGTTCATTGCTCTTGTTTCAATTAATTTTGGAAATAACGAAGAATTTGGTAAAATAATTTTGTCATTATTAAGCTGGTGTTTAGAACAGATTATCATGGAATTTTGATGGAAGGTTTTTAATTGAAATCACTTTAACTATTTTGAACCATCCAACCTCTGCCAACATGGGAAACAGATATTCAAGAATGATAATGACGATGATTTCTGTTTAATTTAAATCACTGCAAAACAGGAAATTTGTTTTCTGAAATCAAGAGCAGTCTCGGGTTAGTTGGTATGGAAAGCGTTAAATCTAAAATTAAGAAAAACCAAAGTCCATTGGAGTTGATTTAGAAGCAGTAGATCTTCAAAAAGGACTTCAATAACCTGTGAACATTTTTCTTGTGCTGTCATTTTTCTTTATTCTCTTTTACTCTTTTACTTGTTTCAGTCATTTGACTGTGGCCATGGTGGAGCACTGCCTTTTAGTCAAGCAAATCGACCCTAGGACTTATTCTTTGTAAGCCTAGTACTTATCCTATCGGTCTCTTTTGCCGAACCGCTAAGTTACGGGGACGTAAACACACCACCATCGGTTGTCAAGCGATGTTGGGGGGACAAACACAGACACTCACACATATAAATATATATACATATATACGATGGGCTTCTTTCAGTTTCTGTCTACCAAATCCACTCACAAGGCTTTGGTCGGCCCGAGGCTATAGTAGAAGACAGTTGCCCAAGATGCCACGCAGTGGGACTGAACCCGGAACCATGTAGTTCGTAAGCGAGCTACTTACCACACAGCCACTCCTACGCCTATAGTAAAAAAAAAAAACTCTTGTCTAATGTGCCACATAGTGTGACTGAACCTGAAACCACATGGTTGGGAAGAAAGTATCTTAAACCACACAACCATGCCTTACATTGTTGATTTATGAAATGTTCATGCCATTAGGTAAATAAATAGCTTTGCAAGAAATACGATGAAGAGAGCGTCAAAGAAGAAATTCCAGCTCATTTATTTTGTTTCTGTTTTTTTTGTTAATTACTTCTGAATGTTTGTCAAATAACTATCAAGTGTAATCAATAATATCTAATCAGATAATTACTGCATCAAAGATCAATCACAACTAAAAAAGATGTTAACCGATATATTTCTCGTTACACTTCACCTGCAGGTGTCACTAATGTATAAATTCTTCAGTTGAAATCTTGTGCATCAAAGCTTAGTGAATCCTCTCTTCTGAAGAATATGAAACACATCAATGGTTCTCAACCAGTTTTCACCTATGGAACCCCTTAATTTCTATTTTATTCGGGTGGACTACCTTAACCCTTTTCCTACCATATTTCTGTTGAGATGCTCTGTGTTTCTTTCAATTACTTTAAATATAACAAAGAATTTAATAAAATAACTTAGTTATCATTCAGCTAATGTCAGGAACATAAATTGTGACTAAAGTTTGGTGGAAGATTTTAATTCAGAACTTTTGAGAGGCGGTTTCAGATGGGTTGGTATCAAAAGGACTAAACACACCTCTACATTTGGGTAGATAGACATCAGAAGCAGTTGGAAGGGTGTGGATTGAAGGAATTTAGGCTATTATTTCTAGCATATAGAGTGACCACACTGAGGTCTCCATCTCTTGTCTTCTGCTGATTATTTTTCTTCTTAACCCTTTTGTTACCATATTTCTGTTGAAACATGAAACATATAAAAGTTGTTTCTTTATTTCTGTTCATTTTCTGTTTTGTTTATAATTTTTATTGCTGATATATATATATATATATATATATATATACTATATATAAAACAGAGATGTGTGTGTAATCGCTTATCACGTGAAAACGGCTTCAACATTTACTTCCATACTTGTGATGCATGAATAATTTGAGCTTGGATAAATCTTAGGCTCTTCACTTGATTTTTTTTATTAAGATAAATAATATTGCTTTATATTT
>NC_068988.1:9678228-9681976 GCF_001194135.2 Octopus bimaculoides
GTTAGGGCAAATGTTGTACACATACAGCTCAGGCAGATGTTAACGAAATTATATTAAAAATAAAACGAAGGAAAACGAACACACGTGTGTTGCCTCTCTGCAAAATGTCAGAAGTAATGGAGATTAAATACGCTTTACACCGCTTACACTGCCAAAGGAACCGCTTAAACTGCCAAAGGAGTAACTGTAAACAGCTGAATACTTGTCAGTGATTGATTGAAATTATCGAAATAAGACAATTTTTTACATGAAATAACTTCGAATACAAAAAATTTTTTCTGTTCTATAAAATATATAAGTATACGAAGTTTGAAAGTCTTTCGGCACCAAAAACACTACATAAAACATAAATGAAAACTGGTGCCCCCGTTTTGAACTAGATCCCAACAGACAAGTTAGAAGGTTAAATTGGTTTAAGACATATTAACGCCATTTAATGTCCATCTTCCATGCTGGCATGGGTTGGACAGTTTGACTGGATACAACGGAGCTGAGGACTTGTTTGTATTTCATCAACGTTACCATTTAACGTCCATCTTCCATGCTAGCATGGGTTGGACAGTTTGACCACATACAAAAGCTGGAGAACTGTGTTGTGCTCCAGTATTTACTTTGACTTGGTTTCTGCGATTGGATACCCTTCCTGATGCTAATCACTTTACAGAATGTATTGGGTGCTTTATTCATGATACCAACAGGAGTGTAGGTCACCAAATCACTTGCAAGACAGCGAAGAAGCCCCCTAGAGGTAGGTGGCCTTATGCTGGATGTCTCAAGTATGGTATAGGGGAAGATACAGGGCAACATCACATTGTATAATGACATAAAGATAGATAAATAATCTATTATCCTTTACATGCTTCAGTCATCGCAGAGCAACCATGCTTGGGCAACAACTTGAAAGATTTAGTCAAACCAATCAACCTTGATAAAAATTTTCTAATCTGCCAAACTACTGAGTTTGAGAGAGAGAGAGAGACACACACACACACACACACACACACACACACACACACACACTGAACTTCCATCTATCAAATTCATTCACAAGGGTTTTGGTCAACGAGGGGCTATAAAAGAAAACACTTGTCCAAGATGCTGCACAGTGGTACTGAACCTGAAACTACAGGGTTGCTAAGCAAGTTTCTTAACCACACAGCCATGACTGTGCTTAATATAAATAAATAAAAATGTTTTGGTACTATTTATTGTGGCTTGTTGACTGATTGTTTATATTAGTATTGGTAGTCACGTGTGAAACAAATAAATCATTACTCAGTTCAAGTATTTTGTTTGGATAAAGACATATGTTGCTATATAATGTAGTCCAGATTATCTCTGTAGAGCCAATCCTGTGTATTACGATGAATCTAAGCAATCCTTTTAAACAGGACATTTGTGGAATCTTTGCCAGAAACTGAGACATATTGCTTATGTTTGATATAACATACAGTGTTGATTATTAAATCATCATCATCGTCCGCTTTCCATGCCAGCATGGGTTGGACGATTTGACTGAGGACTGGTGAACCAGGTGGCGACACCAGGCTCCAATCTGATTTGGCAGAGTTTCTACAGCTGGATGCCCTTCCTAATGCCAGATTTATTCTATTGTATATTATAGTAATTTAACAAAACACTGGTAACATACTTTTATTCTTTTACTTGTTTCAGTCATTTGACTATGGCCATGCTGGAGCACCGCCTTTAGTCAAGCAAATCGACCCCAGGACTTATTCTTTGTAAGCCTAGTGCTTATTCTATCGGTCTCTTTTGCTGAACCGCCAAATTATGGGGACGTAAATACACCAGCATCAGTTGTCAAGCGATGTTGTGGAGGGTGGGGGGGGGGAACAAACACTCACACACAAACATATACATAGACATATATATACACAGACATATATATACAACAGGCTTCCAGTTTCAGTTTACCAAATCCATTGTGGATGGATGGATGGACGGACGTGTGTGTGTGTTTGTGGTTTCCTTGACTTGGTAATGTGCTGATATTTATAAATGGATACTGTCATACAAACAGTGTCACTTGCTTCCGACCTTCCAAGTTTATCCATGTCCAGGTATGGTGAGGTATTATCTTGAATGGAAAGAGATAAGGGTTGGCATCAGGAAGGCATCCAACTATAGAAAATCTAGCTCAGCAAATTTCGTCCAACCCAAGCAAGCATGACATTAAATGATGATGATGATGATGGTGGTGACTCATGGCCATTATTTACCTCATACCAATTATCTTATATCTAATCAGGTGATCCATGACTTGCAGACCTAACCAGTTAAAAGAAGTTATTTCAACGACTAATGTCTTCACAAATCATAAATATTGAGGGTGGGGCATAGTTTCTTTCATTTTCTATAAAACCAAACTCTATTTTACGATTACCTGAATAACAAAGCAGATTAATCACACACTTACTCGTTCACTTCTGTTATAATCATTTTTATCTTTATTTTATTTTACTTTTTTAACTTAAGAACTTCCTGATCTTTTGGACTAATTCCTATCATTATTGTTTCCCCTACAGTTATCTGTGATTTTTTTTATTATTATTATTTTATTCTATCAAGTTTCGTGTTGTTTGGTTAGTTTATCTTATCTCCCCAAATAATGACTATATTGAACATTTTCCTTCAATTGTATTTCTCACATTGCTGAGTAACATTTAGACCACAGCTAATAGATTGATAAAAATCATAACAGCAAAAGGTGACAGGTATAACTGGGTGACAGACGAAGAGACTATGCAAAGAGCAGGGTTACAATCCCAGCAAGAGATTGTAGTTGAATGTCAGTTCTGTTTGGCTGGCCACATTCTCCATCTTGGTAATTAGCAACACTGGAAAACAGTTATGATATAGGCACCGCTTATTGGCAGACATAAAGGGCTGAAGATTAGTTGGCAGCAGACATTTCAAGATAATCCAAAGACATTTTATGGAATGGATGCACAAGAATGGCAGCTGACCAAACCCAGTGGAGGAAGTTTGCCACCCAATGTGCTGAGCACTGCAAGTGAAGCTAAAGCTGAACGACAAAATAACTGAGATTTGTGTTACCTTTTATCCTTTGTCAATAAAATAAAAATACAAGGGTCGATTTAATTAACTGTACCCACACCCAGAGTTAAGGCCATGTGATTATGAACACCTAAATTTGAAGTCGTGTTTATACACCCCAAAATTTGGGGCCCGTTGTTAGACGTCAATACAATCCCGTTTATTTATATTCACATTTTATAGTCTCCTTCTCTCTCCTCTCCCCTTCTCTCCCTTCCCCCTCTCCTTCCCTCCCTCTCCTTGAAATGGCAGTTCCCCAAGTTTGTGTCCTGTCATATTATCTTCTATACATACCCTACTTCACCCCTGGCTACCTTTAGTAGGGTTCGCTCTGTTGCAAGGTACCTAAACAATCCATTTCCCTCCATACACCCCAATTTGACTTTTGGCTACCTTAAACAGGGTCAACTCTATCACAAACATTCCAACCTGATTTTTGGTCACAAGAGAAATGGTTTTGCTGCTTCCATGCATCATGGTTTCTTCCTTGCCCTTCAATCCACCATTCCCAGCTATTTGAATACTATACAAATATGTTTCTAAAAAGACTTTTCATTTAAATTTTCCAAAATTTAATTTTTCCAAAATGTGTTATCCATATCTACTGTTGATAAGTATTTTAGCAACTTCTACTTTGTCTTTTTTCCAGATATATATATATATATATATA
>NC_068988.1:9684089-9686737 GCF_001194135.2 Octopus bimaculoides
TATATATATATATATATATATATATATATATGTGTGTGTGTAACTGGCACTTTGTTGGTTAGGACAAGTGCTCCATTTGATCTGATGCACAGAAAGACCTTTCATGAAATCAATATTCGAATGGTGGTGCACTCTGTAGACACAAGTAACCTTAACTTGGTTTTCACAAATATTCTGCATGACAGCTAATGAAGTACTTGGCTCAGTGGTTAGAGTGTTGGACTCATGATCAGAAGATTATGATTTCAATTCCTGGACTGGGTGACGTTTTATGTTCTTAAGCAAAACACTTCATTTTCTGTTGCAAAAATGAGTCATCCGGTGACAGGACTGTGATCCCATCCAGGTGGGGAATTAATCCGCAATGAAACTGGCCCTCAAGAAGGTGACATTACCTTTCCCTTTGAATTACAGGTACAAGTCATTTTAGTCAGCTGAGGGAATTGGAGTGACAGGTAATGAAGTGCCTTGTTCAAGAATACAATACACTTGCTGGATTCTGTCGAACTGTCCATTTTCCATTGCGTAGAAAATGGATGGTAAATGATGATGATGTATTTTAGTCTTTTACATGTTTCAGTCACTGGACTGTGGCCATGTTGGAGCACTGCCTGGAAAGGTTTAAGTCAATCAAATCACTCACCTACCTTGTTTCTTATTTAAGTATAAACAGTTTGGTTACAAGGAAGTAAACAAACCAACAGCTGTTGTCAAGCAGTGGGAGGGAGAAACACTAAGATATACACACTCGCTCTCACCCACACACTCACTCTCACCCACACACTCACTCTCACCCACACACTCACTCTCACCCACACACTCACTCTCACCCACACACTCGCTCTCACCCACACACTCGCTCTCACCCACACACTCGCTCACACACACACTCACTCACTCCCACTCGTTTGCTTGCTTGCTCACTCACATTTATTGGGGCTTCCAAATAGTTTCCTTCAGCAAATTTACTCACCAGACATTGGTCAGCCTGAGGCTATTGTAGAAGACTCTTGCCCAAGGTACCATGCAGTGGGACTGAACCTGAGACCATGTGGTTGCAAAGCCAGCCTCTTAACCCAGACAGCCATGTCTGTGGTTCAACACTCTTCTACTGTAGCCACATCCCAAATCACCATTTTTCCGCTTCACCTGTTTCAGTCATCAGGCTATGGTCATGCTGGGGCACAGCTCTGAAGAAATTTAGACCTCGGTATATTTTTTTTTAAAGCCTGGTACTTATTCCATCGTTCTCTTTTTGCCAAACCACTAAGTTACAGGGACGTAAACATACCAATTCCAGTTGTCAAGCAGTGAGATGGGGAGACAGACACATACACACACACAATGGGCTTCTTTCAGTTTCTGTCTACCAAATCTATTCACAAGGCTTTTGTCAGCCCAAGGCTATAGTAGAAGACACTTGCCCAAATGACGTGCAGTGGGACTGAACCCATAACCATGTGGTTGGGAAGCAAACTTCTTACCACACAACCACTTGGTAAGCAGAACGTGAAAGAAACCCATTTTGTATGCGTGTGTGTGTGTGTGCATTTGTGTGTGTGTGTGTGTGGCTGTGTGTACACGTGTCCTCTTGTCTTGACATTGTGTGACAGTTGTGAAAATAACTGAGTTAACCACAGTGGAACATTTCTATAGGACACTTGCGATTCAAACAGTGCCCTTTGTCCAGTAAGCTGGCTATACTACTACTACTACAACCACCATCACTCATGTATTTATTGTGCAGCTGTTATTAACTTACTGACCTCTGACTGATAAATTGCGTATTTATTGTCTGTCATTGAAAACTTGTTATTGAACTGTGTTAAAATTGTAGTTCTTATGTATTGTGTTGCTTGTCTTATTATTTTGGTTGGTGAAATAGCTGTTCATTTTGTAAATAGATCTAAAGAACATTGCTCCCTGTTTTGGCTGATAAAAAATTACTATTTTAGGGTTAGATTAATCAATACATGAATCTAATCGTAGTATTCTGTATATATTGGTTCAGATATGGCTGTGTGGTTAAAAAGCTGGCTTCCCAGCCATGTGGTTTGGGGTTCTGCCCTGCTGTGTGGCACTTTGTTTTGGTGTCTTCTGCTGTAATCTTGGACTGGCAAGGACCATGTAGGTGGATTTGGTGGATGGAAACTGAATGGAGTACCCAGCATGGCCACAACTCTTGATCTATATCTAATAAAAGATATATATACATACATATATGTATATATATATATATATATATATATATATATATATATACTCTTACACTTTTACTTGTTTCAGTCATTTGGCTGTGGCCATGCTGGAGCACCGCCTTTAGTCGAGCAAATCGACCCCAGGACTTATTCTTTGAAAGCCTAGTACTTATTCTATCGGTCACTTTTGCCAAACTGCCAAGTTATGGGGACGTAAACACACCAGCATCGGTTGTCAAGTGATGTTAGGGGGGACAAACACAGACCCACAAATATATACACACACACACATATATATATACATATATACAGCGGGCTTCTTTCAGTTTTCCGTCTACCAAATCCACTCACAAGGCTTTGGTCGACCCGAGACTATAGTAGTAGACACTTGCCCAAGGTATCACGCAGTGGGAATGAACCCAGAAACATGTGGTTGGTAAGCAAGCTACT
>NC_068988.1:9687033-9694865 GCF_001194135.2 Octopus bimaculoides
CCAAATCAGACTGGAGCCTGGTGTTGCCATCCGGTTTCACCAGTCCTCAGTCAAATCGTCCAACCCATGCTAGCATGGAAAGCGGACGTTAAACGATGATGATGATGATGATGATGATGATGTGCTGGTGCCATGTCATGTGAAAAGTACCCAGTACACTTTGTAAAGTGACTGGCATTAGGAAGGGCCTCCAGCCATAGAAACCATGACAAAACAGTCAACTAGAACCTGGTGCAGCCCTCTGACTTACCAACACCTGTCTAACTATCCAACTCATATCGGCATGGAAAACAGATGTTAAATGATGGTGATAATGCGATATGTATGCATGTGTGTGTGTGTGTGTGTGTGTGTGTGTGTGTGTGTGTGTATTTAGTATTTTTTTGCCCTTGTTTTTTTCGCACAAAGTGTTTTGGATCAATTTATTTCTTGGGTATGTCTACCCTAACTTGCAGCCATTTGTAGTTATTTCTTTAAAATTAGTTACCCAATCAGCTTTCAGTGTTTGTTCATTGAACCGGTGTCTACAAAATATTCTTTTCTATTCTAGGCATAAGGCTCGAAATTTTTGGGGAGGGGCCTGTTGATTAGCTCAACTCCAGTACACAACTGGTACTTAATTTATCGACCCTGAAAGGATGAAAGGCAATGTCGACCTCGGTGGAATTTGAACTCAGAACGTCAAGACAGACTTTTTCAGGCTGGCATGGGTTGGATGGCTTGACAAGAACTGGTAAGGCCAGGGGACCACACCAGTTTCCATAATCTGTTTTGGCTTGGTTTCTGCGGCCGAATGACCTGCCTGATACTGACCACTTTACAGAGCGGACTGTGTGCTTTTTATGTGGCACCAGCACCCACCCCGATGCTTTTTACATGGCACCTTCGTTTTAGGATCTCAATTCTGTTATGCTCTGTGGGTCTTCTTGAGTAAAACAATCCATCACACATCTCAGTCCTCTGTCATCTTCATAAGTTTCAGCATTTTGAGATCGACCATCAATACTCTGTCCATGTCTTCTTGGGTCTCCCTCTTTGATGACTTCCATCCATTAATGATGATGGTTGCTATTCTGTCGTGATCTCTACTGATAACTCTCTTAACCGAGACTGTCTTATCTATGGAATGAAATCAAAGACATAACTTGTGATGCAGACAACATTTATATTATTTCTGATCTAATTGCCTGATCAATCAATATCTTAAATTGTGATATATTGACATCAGCTACTGTACATCACTCACTGAAATTGTAGCTTCAAGTGTGTGTGTGTGTGTGCATATGGCTTAGTGGTTAGAGTATCCAGCTCATGGTCACAAGATCATGAGTTCGATTCCCAATAACATGTTGTATCCTTCAGCAAGACACTTTATTTCATGTTGCTCCAGTTCACTCATCTGGCAAAAATGAGTTATACCTGTATTTCAAAGGGCCAGCCTTGTCACTATCTGTGTCATGCTGAATCTCCCCGAGAACTATATTAAGGGTACACATGTCTGTGGAGTACTCAGCCACTTGCACGTTAATTTCACGAGTAGGCTGTTCTGTTGATTGGATCAACTGGAACCCTTGACATCATAAGCGATGGAGTGCCAACACACACACACACACATAACTATTCAGAGAGGGAGGGAGTCTGTTAAATATTCTATTGGTCTTTCTTGCTGATTGTCAAAACAATATCAGGGGGCGATGGGGGGGGGGAACACATAGACACAAATACACACATAGATAAATATTCAATGGCCAATAAGCTTCCACCCAGCTTCCATATACCAAATTCTCTCACAAGACACTGGTTGACCCAGGGCTATTGTAGAAGACAGTGGCCCAAGCTGTCACACAGTGGTTCTAAAGAAAGCTTCTTTCCCTCACAGCCATGCCAGCACCTATAAATTATACCGATTCTTTGTTCATAACTTGGTCTGCTCAAGTTTTGCAGCCAATGAAGTCTGGCACCATATGAGATCTTCAACCAATCATATTTTGCTAATTATTCCTGTCTCCTTATCTGTCTTTGACTTAACGATTGTTTTCTTTTTCACTTTTACTTTTTGATTGCAATGATTTTGGTTTGTTTTGTATTTCTTTTTTTTTCTTCTTTTTTTTTAGCTTTCTAATTTTTGTCTCAGGGAGAAAAAATATGCAAATTAGTTGTTTTCATTTAAATTGTAGATTAAAAGATTATTATAAACTTCTGATTTGAATTGTTTATGCTGAAAGGTGGTCTTGGCCCATTCTAATTAAACTAAGCAGACATGGAATAACTACGTGAATATGGTATTAAGCTACCAACTCATAGGTCTTAAGTTCAATTCCAGTACAGGTGTTTCATTGGGAATTTGACTACTATAGTTGTGGACATGGCTGTGTAGGTAAGAACACCACCTGGAAACCATATTGCTTCAAGTTCAATCCCACTCCATGGCACCTTGGCTAAGTGTCTTCTACATTAGCCTTAAGCTAACCAATTCCTTGTCAATGGATCTATTGGGAAAGACATTCCCTTCATGACCAACCTGTTTTTTTTGTGGGGGTGGGGGAGCGGTTTTATATAGTTTATCTCAGATTACAGTGTGATCTAAGAGAGATTTGGTGTCTCCTAGCAGTTCAAACAACCATGTAGACACACCCACATTGGTTTATTTAAGTACCCACAGTTCATCAGTTCTCACAATGTGGGTACCTCAACACAAACACACCTGTGTACATTCACCTGCATATTCTTTCGTTCACACATAAACACACTTGTGTACCATTTATGGTAGACTTTACCGCTATAGACGAGAGCTGATTTGTATCATAAGCAATAAGCATCAATGAGAAAACCCCCAAAATTCTACTTTGCAAATGAAGGTCTTTGAATTGGGTTCCATTCCATGAACCAATGATTGGTCCATCAGAAACCTGTTACCAATGAGATGATTATCTGCAAATTGCAACAAAAAAAAATATAAAGAAAGAAATAGAATAACTAATATACTGCCAGTCATTTCCAAATTCTATGAAAATGGTAAAATTGATATTAAACTCATGATAGATCGAATGAGTCACTCATTAATGAATGAATGTCTGTCATGTCACAACAATGGTATCATCGTCATTATTATTATTATTATTATTATTATTATTGTTATCGTTGTTGTTAATACTGTTACTATTCACTATTTTGCTCTGGAGATTTTCAACTCCTGAAAGAAATTGAATACATTTGTTGCTGTTGTTGTTATTGATGGTGTTTAGTGAGATGATGGTAGTGGAGGTGGTAGTGGTCACAGCAATGACAGCGACCATCATCATCATCACTACTACTACTACCATCCCCACCACCATATAATCACAATCATCTTCCTCATAACCACCACCACCACCACCACCACATCAATACAACCACCTCTACCACCACCACCACCACCATCATCAGAAGCAATAGTTTTAGCTGCTGCATTATTGAGATTATATCAAAAAAAAATTTGCAGTAATTATTCATTTCCACCACTACCATCATCATCATCTTCATCATCATCATTCTCATCAGTATAATTCTAATCCTCAACATTGTTATAATCATCATCACCACCAGTAATCCCTTAGGCAACAATAGAGTAAACTTGATGTTGTAATCATAGGATTCCAGAGAGAGTTCTGTGGTGGCAATTGTTAATGTTTTCCCTCGTCGAAGATGGCAAGCTGGACAAAATGCTTACTAGCGTTTCGTCTGTCTTTACATTCTGAGTTCAAATTCCCTCGAAGTCACCTTTGCCTTTCAGCCTTTCAGGAATTGATGAAATAAGTACCAGTTGTGTACTGGGGTCAATGCAATTGACTTACTCCCTCCCCCAAATTGCTGGCCTTGGGCCGAAAATTTGAAATCATTATTATTATTATTATTGAGGCACAGGAGTGGCTATGTGGTAAGTAGCTTGCTTACAAACCACATGGTTCTGGGTTCAGTCCCACTGCGTGGCACCTTGGGCAAGTGTCTTCTACACTAGCCTCGGGCCGACCAAGGCCTTGTGAGTGGATTTGGTAGACAGAAACTGAAAGAAGCCTGTCGTATATATGTATATATATATATATGTGTGTGTGTATGTGTGTGTGTATATGTTTGTGTGTCTGTGTTTGTCCCCCCAACATCGCTTGACAACCGGTAGTGGTGTGTTTATGTCCCCGTAACTTAGAGGTTCGGCAAAAGAGACCGATAGAATAAGTACTAGGCATCCAAAGAATAAGTCCTGGGGTCTATTTGCTCGACTAAAGGCAGTGCTCCAGCATGGCCACAGTCAAATGACTGCAAGAAGTAAAAGAGTAAGGTGCTGAGCTGGCGGAATCGTATCATCACCAAGCCAACGAGCTGGAAGATTGTTAGCACACAGGACAAAATGCTTTGTGGCATTCTATCTGTCTTCTTGTTCTGAGCTCAAGTTCTGCTGTGTTTGACTTTGCCTTTCACCCTTTTGGAGTTGATGAAATAAGTACCAGTTATGCCCTAGGGTTGATATAACCAACTAAACACCACCTCCCCCAAAATTTCAGGTCTTGTTCCTATTGGTAGAAAGGATTCATGATACCTTCGTTGATATGCTGTGCTTGAGAAGACAAACCCTCAAGCCAAGTGAAATTGTAGTCACGACTGATACTGGTGTCACGCAAATGGCACCCATGCCAGTGGCACATAAAAGCGCCCATGCTGGTGGCACATAAAAAGCACCCATTTCACTCTCGGAGTGGTTAGTGTTAGGAAAGGCATCCAGCCGTAGAAAACCATGCCAAATCAGACTGGAGTCTGCTACACCCCTTCAGCTTGCCAGCCCTGGTCAAACTGTCCAACCCATACCAGCATGGACAACAGGCGTTAAATGATGATGATGGTTACTACATTCTCCACCTTCTTTCTCTCTTCCTCTGCATGCATTCTTCCCTCCACCTCACACACTTTTCCTTTTTACTTTCATACACACACACATCCCTCCCCTGCTCCCTCTTAAAATCAGTCTAAAAAATACCTAGATTTATTCTGTCTCCTCTCCATTTACCCACCTCCCCCTCTCTTCCTCCCCACCCACCCCACTCTGACATCCTTAAACACTTCACAATCCCACTGCATCACAAATGCACGCAGCATCTCGCATCTGTGCATTTTAATGTTTTATGCCAAGATGCCTGTACACATGTACATACATTTGAATATCTGTTCAAGCATGCACATGTATATACACTTTGGTTCATCAACATACATGTAAAATATATGCACAAGAAAATATTAACACACAGACATATCTATATACAGACAAATTCCATACAAACATGAAGAATGAAAAGAGTTTTGATGCTGAATTTGCTTTAAGAAATTAGAATAACTCCAAATTCTTCAGCTGAACTGTATCTTTTACAACTGCTCTTCCGATTCTAAGGTAACAGTTGACACAGTTCTTTGTTCAGTGGCAGTGTGACAGATATTTTTTCCACTTCCTTTAGCAGAAAATGTAAACAGGTAGAGAGAAAAACTTGTACGGTGGGGGATGGAGGAGGAGGAGGTATGTTGTACAAGAGAAAGAAAGTTGGAGCATTTTAAAAAGGAACAAAGAATTTGATCAAATACATGTCGTTAGTGATTGTAAAAGAGGAGGCAAAAAATCAGAAAGTATTGCCTTGCATAAATGTGGGAAATGGTAAAGGAAAAAATAAAAACATAAAATATTGCCAGAATTTGAAACCTATATAGAAAAAAGAATAGCACCATTGGTATAGTGTGTGTGTTTGTGGGTGTTTTGGTAAATCTAGGGGAAAAAATTTTCTTTTTTTTAATTTTATCTCTGAAAGAAATATTTTATCATGCAGCATTAATTAGCCTTTCTCAATTAAGTACATTCCTTGACTTAAAAGGTGTTAGTGTGCCACTGCCAAAGAGTGTTAACATTGGTGTACAAGAAGGTGGTGGTGGTGTTGCTGGTCTGGTTCTTTCTAGTTATTTCTCTCATGAAAAGAACTTCTACTGTTTCCACATAAATAAGACCCATGTTGGGACCACATAAGAAGCACCTGTTCTGGTACCGTGTAAGAAGCACTTGCGCTGGCACCACATAAAAAGCACCCGGCTGTGTGGTAAGTAGTTTGCTTATAAACCACATGGTTCTGGGTTCAGTCCCACTGTTTGGCACCTTGGGCAAGTGTCTTCTACTATAACCTCAGGCCGACTAAAGCCTTGTGAGTGGCTTTGGTCGGCCCGAGGCTATAGTAGAAGACACTTGCCCAAGGTGCCACACACTTAACCCGGAACCATGTGGTTGGTAAGCAAGCTACTTACCACAAAGCCACTCTTGCGCCTAGTTAACTATGTAAAAATATCACAGAAAGAAACCAAACTGTTTTTTGCATTAATACATCTGTAGCAACATTTTTCTCATGGAGCCTTGAAATACTGTAGTAGATCCCTGATTTCTTAATTTGCTTGTATGGACCCCCAAAAATCTTATAGGGACCTCAGTTCAGAACCACTGCAGTAGACTGTCAGTCTGAATGCTCTACTTGTGTCTGTTTCATTATTGCATTGTTCTTGGTTAAAAAAACGCTGAGGTAGAGTTTATCTTTGCACTTCACTGAGATCAATAAAATAAGTACAAATGCTGCAATTAATTCTATCAATTATCTCCCACCCTTGTTAGAAATTGGCCCCGTGCCTAATTAAAGTAAACCAATATTAATCTGGCTCTTGTATTTCCAGAGATGATGTTAACAATGCTTATTAATTATTCCATTATTTTCAATTTGCCTATTTCTATTCTGGCATATCAAAGTCTGGTTTTCATGTGTCTGTTATTAATTCAACCGATAAAATAGTGAAGTTTTTCTCACCAATTCCTTACCAACGGTTCTACATATCTAAGATTACTTTATTAATGCAGTATGAAATAAATTAATGTTCTTGTGTTATGCAGGCTGCTGATATAGTTATGCTTTCATGTCTCTGAGGACAAGCAGTCTCATTATGGTAAATTATAGGAGAGAAGCTTTCCAAAATAATTTTTCATTATTTTTTTTGTTTTTTCACAAGATCAATGGAACGAAAACAATTGTTTGTGAAAAACTATAACAACAAACAAGGAGTAAGCTTTTATTTCTTAATGTTTGTTGCAACAAGTTACATTAATCTTGTTTTGGTTCCTTTCGGTCTGGCTAACTTTCTCAAGAAAACCACACCATAAACAATGAAATGATTAAGTCCTTTTGATTTTTGTTTTTTTCCCAGCATCATGGCAGATAAAGAGCCCATAGCTTAAGTATTCCTGAGAATGAAAGTCTTATATGCATGCATATATACGGATAGATAGGTAGATAGATAATGGCAGTTTTTTTTTTTAAATATTAAATCATTATTTGGTAGAATATAAGTTTGTTTTTTGGGGGTGGGGTCTTGGTTTTTGCCTTCAATAAAATCTTCTCAGTTGATAAAAAGAGAGATAACGAAAATAAAAAGAGAGTTAAAGAAATTGGAAATTTTAAAGAAATTTAGTTTTTATTTTTATTTATTTTTTAAATATATTTATTTGTTGATGTTTGATTGAGTAATGTGAGCTTAATGTAAAAAAAAAAAAAAATTGAAAAGTGAAAAATCTACTTCCTTTCTGGAGTTGATAGGTTGTTAAAGTAAACTGAAGTTCTCTAAAAGCAGTTAAACCCCAAAAAAAACAAAAAAAAAAACAGAAGAAAGAATTGAAGGAAAGAATAGGAAAGTGCCATTACTGAAGAATATTTTTGGCATCTATATGGAGTAACATATTCAGTCTTTATAATTACATAAAAAGGTTTTCTGAATTAAAAACTAAAAAT
>NC_068988.1:9695492-9707671 GCF_001194135.2 Octopus bimaculoides
GGAATTTTTTTCTATAGAAATATGGAAACTTTAATTATATTTGACACTTTTTTCCTGATTTATTTTTAAAATTTATTTACTTCACTTTTTTATCATTTTCTTTTCTCTCCTTTTTACTCCATCTTTAATGAAAATTTTTTTTTTATTTTTGCTTGACTTTTTCTGCCAATATTATGAAAATATTGTTTATTTTTTTTTCTTTTCCCAAAGATTAAATATAAGTATGAACAGTCTTCCCTCTTGATTTTACATTCCTTCTTCATAAACATCAATCTCTCTTCTTCTCTCTCTTTTTCTTTTTTCTGCCCCTTTTTTCTTCACAGTCAAATGGCATATCAACAGATTTAACAAAATAACTACATTAGTCTGTGATGCCTTTCAAACACATTAGATTTAACCGGTACTCCACCAGTTATGACGACGAGGGTTCCTGGAGTTGATCTGATCAGCAGAACAACCTGTGAAATTAACGGGCAAGTGGCTGAGCGCTCCACAGACATGTGTACCCTTAACATACTTCCCAGGGAGATTCAGTGTGTTTCACAGAATGTGACAAGGCTGACCCTTTGAATTAAGGGTGCAACTCATTTTTGCTAGCTGAGTGGACTGGAGCAACGTGAAATAAAGTGACTTGCTCAAGGACATAACATAGTGCTGGGAATTGAACTCATGATCTTAGGATCATGAGCCAAATTCCCAAACCACAGAGCCATGTGCCTTCACACCCTTCACTCACCCTTCACTCTCACTCACCCTTCACTCATTCACTCACTCAAACTAATGCATTCAAACACTCACAACTCAGTGACTCAAAAACCCTATTGTATCATCTCAGTTGTTATTTGTGTCCTGACAACCAACAAGAATTTCGTACTTATTGACCTTACTGTGACTGATTACATGATTAATTTGATAGTATTTTTAGTTCCATTTAGGCCTCTACCCTTTTTTAAACAGTGCTCTTTTGCTTAAAACCAGTCCAACCATGTCATGATATAGAATAATAGATTAATTGAATTAAATAATAATAATAATAATAATAATATGTTCCCTGAATCAATACCAGGCAGTGACTCTCATGGCTTTTGATCTTAACCGACTGGAAGTGTTATCATGTACATTGCTTAGTGGCATTTCATACGTCTTTATGTTCTGAGTTCGAAATCTACTGAGGTCAACCTTGCCTTTCATCCTTTTGGGGTCGATAAAATAAGTACCAGTTATAAGCACTGGGGTCGATGTAATCAACTTCATGATAATTGTTGGCCTGGCGCCAAAATTTGAGACCAATTTTATTGGTTCTAAAGGTTTGAAAAGCAAAGTTAACCTTGGTAGGATTTGGATTCAGAAAGTAAAATGCCAAAACATGTGGTCTGTGTCTACTGATTCCACCCATTCTTCCCATGACTTTGCATAATTCTCAGTAAGTTATAAACGAGTGAATGACCCATGTTTTAGATTAGTCATCATTCAAGCCTTTATGAAGAGACATTCTTCAAGCCTTTATGAATAGACATTCTTGAATCGTCTTTTGTATTGCATCTACGTAATTGATACACCCTGAAAATGAGCTCATACAGGGTGCAACAAAAATGCCTCCCAGATTCAACATTTTTGATAAATGTTTTAATACCAAACTCAAGTTGTGCCCTAATTCAAACCATGATGGTAACTGAAAAAAATCATGGTAAAATATTAGCTATATGTAGACACTATTACCACTGCCTAACTTCACTTGTGCTACACAAATGACCATTCAGAATAAGGTTTCCCTGTCATATCCTGTAAGTTTATTTCTTTATTGCCCACAGGGGGCTAAACATAGAAGGGACAAACAAGGACAGACAAACGGATTAAGTCAATTAGATTAACCCCAGTGTGCAACTGCTACTTATTTAATCAACCCCAAAAGAATGAAAGGCAAAGTCAACCTCAGCAGAATTTGAACTCAGAATGTAACGGCAGCCGAAATACCGCTAAACATTTCACCCAGCATGCTAACGATTCTGCCAGCTCACCACCCTAAATATATTCTTTTCTACTCTAGGCAAAGATCAGACAATTTTGGGGAGGGAGCCAGTCGATTAGATCGACCCCAGTATGCAACTGGTACTTAATTTATTGACTCTGAAAGGTTGAAAGGCAAAGTCGACTTCGGTGGAATTTGAACTCAGAACGTAAAGACAGACAAAATGCTGCTATAGACAGATAAAATACCGCTAAGCATTTTGCCCAGCGTACTAACGTTTCTGCTAGCTCACTGCCTTACCACAGAAATAATTCCTGTTATTTTACTAAATTCTTCATTATTTTCAAAATTGATTGAAGCAAAGACAACACATTTCCACATAGATATGGCAACAAAATGGTTGCAATTCTTAAACTGCTTTGGCAAGTGGAATTATTAGGACATGTTGACTGTGTTTCCATGAAAGATTGGAAACATATATATATATATATATATATATATATATATATATATTATTTTTATTTCTTTTACTTGTTTCAGTCACTTGACTGCAGCCTTGCTGGAGCACCACCTTTAGTCGAACAAATCGACCCCAGGACTTATTCTTTGTATACCTACTTCTTATTCAATCGGTCTCTTTTGCCGAACTGCTAAGTTACCTGGATGTAAACATCAGCATCGGTTGTCAAGTGATGGTGGGGGGACAAACACAGACACAAACCCACACACATATCTACATATATGTGTGTGTGTGTGTGTGTGTGTGTGTACGATGGGCTTCTTTCAGTTTCCGTCTACCAAATCCACTCACAAGGCTTTGGTCAGCCCAAGGTCATAGTTGAAGACACCTGCCCAAGTTGCCACGCAGTGGGACTGAATCCAGAACCTTGTGGTTGGTAAGCAAGCTACTTTCCACACACCCACTCCTGTGCCTATATATACACATACATATATGAGAGAGAGAGAGAGAGAGATTGGTAGATACCATAAAGAGGTTTGTTATTGTAGTGCATTGACGATCTACAGTTTCTTCCAGAAAATATTATCTAAACACTCTTTTCTTTTGTTGCTTTATTGTGGAGTTTATTGATTAACATTTTCCGGGTTACCTTTTGTTTATAGTAACCTTGGTTACGAGTTAGGAGGAGCTGCTCTCTATTTGCAATAGGGTCTTTCTTTTCTTTTTCTTTTTTTTTTTTTGCTGTCTTTCTTTCTTTCTTCCTCTCTTCCTCTCTTCCTGTGTGTGCTGCTGATAGCTGGTCCAAGTGAATGGCTAACTTACTGCAGATGGTTAGCTTGTTGTCGCTAAGTATTATGTCCAGGTATGTTATGTAGCTTGTATTGAATTGAAATCTCAGTACAGTTGTGTGTATGTCTGTCTCTCATTATGTGTATCTTTGTGCTAGTGTGTGTGTGTCTGTGTAAGTGAATATGTATGTCTCTGTATGTGTGTGATTGTATGTGTTTCTGATTTCTTTCTGAAACATTTTGAAGTTCCTGATGTTACTGATTACATGCTTTAAACCTTTTATTACAATAATCGTCAAAATATACTGCCTTTGTTTCAATTAATTATTTCTGTTAAAATACACTGCCTTTGGTTTGTTTCAATTAAATTTTTCAAATAATGAAAAATTTAGTAAAATAATTTCATCATTATTAAGTTGATGTTTGGAACATAAATTAGCACGAAACTTTGAATGAAGGTTTTAATTGTAGATCACTTTAACTCTTTTGTTAACATATTTGTGTCAGACATTCGAGCAAGATCGTTGCCAGAGCCGATGGGCTGGCCCCTATGCAGATGACACGTAAAATACACCATTTCGAGCATGGCCGTTGATCGTTACCAATGTCGCCTCCCTGGCATTTGTGCTGGTGGCACGTGAAAAGGCATTCAAGCGAGATCATTGCCAGTGCCGATGGACTGGCTCCTGTGCAGGTGGCACGTAAAACACACCATTTCGAGCATGGCTGTCGCCAGTTCCGCCTGACTGGCCCTCGTGCGGGTGGCACATAAAACACCCACTACACTCTCGGAGTGGTTGGTGTTAGGAAGGGCATCCAGCTGTAGAAACTCTGCCAAATCAGATTGGAACCTGGTGTAGCCATCTGGTCCACCAGTCCTCAGTCAAATCGTCCAACCCATGCTAGCATGGAAAGCGGACATTAAACGATGATGATGATGATTTGTGTCAAAGTACACCATCATTATTTCAATTGTTTTGAAAATAAAGAAAAGTGTAAGTAAAATAACTCATTATTAATCTGGGGCTTGGAACTTGGATAAAAATGAAATTTTGATAGGTTTTAATTTAAATCACTTTAAAACAAAGAAATTTGTATCATAGTACCCGGGGTGGTCTCAGGTGGGTTGGTATGGAAGGGGTTAAAGACATCAGCCAGTGTATGCATGAGAGACAACTCCAATGAGGTTGGCATGTGATGTGAGTGAAAGATGAATGTGGAGTGAAAGACAGAGATGTGTGTTCTGGCAGAGGAATGAAGATTGGAATAAATGAAAAGGAAGGAATGGTGATGCTCGAACTCAAGAAGTGCCAGTTGAGAGGGTAAAGAGGTACAAAGCTGGGTATGCTGTAGATTACATGGATACCCCAGCTGGGAAAAAAAAAGTGGGGGGAGAGTAACTTAGCGAGTTAGATAAAGCAAGTGATAATGAGAAAGATGATGGCGAAGATAGGTGATTGGTGGAGACAGTAGGTAGGGGGAAGATAATGAGAAGTGGTTTGGGGTAGGGGATGAAAAGTAACTGAGAAAGCCTGTGGATGTAGTATGTATTTATTCTGTTGTCAGGTGGTAATGATAATAATAATGATAATAATAATATTATTATTATTATTATTAAGGTGGCAAGCTAGCCAAATGGTTAGCACGCTGGATGAAATGTTTAGTGGCATTTCATCCGTCCTTGTGTTCAGAGTTCAAATTCCCCTGTGGTTGACTCTGCCTTTCATCCTATCGGGGTTGATAAATTAAGTACCAGTTAAACACTGGGGTCAATGTAATCGACTAGTCCCCTTCCCACAAAATTTCAGGCCTTGTGCTTTAGAAGAAATTATTACTGTTGTTGTTGTTGTTGTTGTTGTTGTTGTTGCTGTTGTTGCTGTTGTTGTTGTTGTTGTTGTTGTTGTTACTAATAAGAGATGTCAAAGCGACATTAACACTCTGGGCAAATTGTTCAGCATTTCGTCCGTCTTCGTGTTCTGAGTTCAAATTCCACCAAGGTCGACTCTGCTTTTCATTCTTTCGGGGTCAATAAATTAAGGACCAGTAGATTACATCAGCTAGCCCATTCCTCCAAAATTTCGGGCCTTGTACCTGTAGCAGAAAAGATTTATTACAAGAGAAGTCTTTCACTTCTACTGAAACACTACAATTTTAATATTGATATTCATTTTTCTTTTTGTTTTTTGATGTCTTGTGATTTCTTCTGTTAAGTATTGAATTATAAGTTTCTCTTATCAAAACTCATGAAGGACAAACCCACTTTACCTGATTAATCTTGTTTGTTCTCTACTTCATTATTATTCCCAGTTAATTGTTTTACCTCTATTTATTTCCATTCAATTGACTCTGTTTCTGATAAGGTGTTGTCTACATGCATTAATTATATCCACTTTTGTAATGAAGGTCTTTTTACTTCGTTATCCAGGATAGGTAAAATGTATTATATATATATATATATATATATATATATATATATATATATATATATATATATATATATATATATATATATATATATATATACATATTTATATACAGGTGCAGGAGTGGATGTGTGGTTAGAAGCTTGCTTCCCAACCACATGGTTCTAGGTTCAGTCTCACTGCTTGGCACCTTGGGCAAGTGTCTTCTACTATATATAACCTTGGACCGACCAAAGCCTTGTGAGTGGATTTTGTGGACAGAAACTGAAAGAAGCCTGTCATGTATGTGTGTGTGTGTGTGTGTGTGTGTGTGTGTGTGTATACATGTGTGTGTGTGTGTGTATATATATTTATGTATGTATTTGTGTGTCTGTCTAGATGTGTCATAATCACCAAATAGTAATTGAAACCCAGCTCTATTTTAGAAGGGGAGATAATCTCAGGAATAAAGAATTCTCCAAAGCTGACATGCCGTTAATGAACACTTGTTTCTGCCTTAATTAGGTATCATCAGACTATGATATGATATGATATATATTAATTTCATGTTTATTTCCGTTCTGAAAACCAGATTAAGTGTGACATAGTTAATTTTCTGAATTCTTCATCAGTTTCAAAATTAACTGAAACAGTCAGTATATTTCAACAGAAAACTCTGGCTATGAAAGGGGTTGATGTGAATTCTGTAAGAAATAAAATCTGCACTAGACTGACCTGAATCGAGTTATTGTATTGTCCAATCTCACCGGTGAGATTCATGGATTTAGAAAATACCTCTTCTGTGAAGACCTGATTCTATTGTTTTGATTGCGATATGAAAGCCAAAGTTGTCTAGTAAGTAAGATCTCTGTAGATAACTGTATTTAGTATTATGAACAGCCTTTATGTATTTGTGTAACTTCCCATAGGAAGATATAGATTCATAGTAAGTTTCATTTAAATATTTGAAACCGGAAAAAAAAAAAATAAAGAAAGAAATAGACAACAAAGAACACGATGTACTCAATAATTTAGCACTTCAGTGATAATTTAGTTTTGTCTGTTTGTTAGCAAATATCGGATGTTTATTGTGTAGCATCCGATTGTTTGACATTGAGAGTGATTGTGAGGGGACAGATGTGGGTGGGCGTGGGGCATAACGGCATCGGGGTTAGAGAAAAGTAGTTAATACAATGCTTCTAGTAAAACTTGTGCTTCCTTCAGCAGTTTAAATCTATTTTGTTCCCAGCATGCCTGAGATTAACTTTGGTTTCAATGACATTAAAGAAACCTCTTGTATTAAAGATTTCATAACTAGATACAAAACCTGTCTGATTTATAATGGTTATATTTAGATTAATCCGTTTCTCTGCCGCCATCATCATCATCATCATCATCATCGTTGTCTGCTTTCCATGCTGGCATTGATTGGACGGTTTGAATGAGGACTGGTGAGCCAGAAGGCTACACCAGGCTCAATCTGATCTGGCAAAGTTTCTACAGCTGGTTCCTAACGCCAACCACTCCAAGAGTTAGTGAGTGCTTTTATGTGCCACCAGCATGAGGGCCAGTCAGGCGGTTCTGGCAACGACCACGTTCAAAAGGTGCTTTTACGTGCTATCTGCATGGGAGCCAGTCCAGCAGCACCGGCAATGACCACACTCGAATGTTGCTTTTCATGTGCCAGTAAGGTGACGCTGGCAACGATCACGCTCGAATGGTGCTTTTCACATGTCACCGGCACGGGAACCAATCTGTGGCCCTGGCAATGATCACACTCGAGTGTGCTTTTAACATTCCACTGGCACGAGTGCCAATCAGGCGGCACTGTCATCAGCCACATCATTTTGCTAAATTATGTTCCAATACCAGTTTAGGGATAGCAAGAATTCATATTCTGAAATCTCTGCAAAATTTCAAACTATTTTCAATACAAATGAAAACACAGTATGCGTTTCATTAGAAACATGTACACCATTATCATTGTGATTCTCATTTTAATGTCCACTTTTTCATGCTGGATGAAATTCATTGAGGCAAATTTTCTACAGCTGGATGCCCTTCCCATCACTAACCCTCACCTGTTTCTGAGTAAAGTTTATTTCTTCGGCCAGACATGTTTTCCATGAGAAACTAGAAACAAACATTGCTTGTGTGTCTGTGATGCTCTTTTACAAGCATCTGCATTGACTCATACATGCATAGATTCATGCATGAATAGACACATACACACATAGATGCAAAGACACACACATTGACACATACACACATAGACAGATACACGCACACATGCATGAATAGACACACACACACACATAGACACATACACGCAAAGACACATGCATGCATAAACACACACATAGTCACATACACACGCTCACATATGACAGGCTTCTTTCAGTTCCCATCGACCAAATCCACTGAGAAGGCCTTGGCCAACCAAATGTTATAATAAAAAACATTTGCCCAAGGTGTGGGTTGAACCCAAGACCACATGATTGGAAAGAAAGCTTCTTAACCACACAGCCACACCTGCACCTATATTCATTTAAGATTATTCATATAAAAAACACAAAGACGTCACAGTATCTGAAAGTAACTTCACACATATACTCAAGGTCAACAAAAAACATGAATTAATTTGCCCCTGTATTCAAGTTCAGATGCTTGATGGTCTGTCTTAATTATCATGTACAGCATCAACATGTGAGTTAATCTCATTGAATAACGTGCTGTATATTATTGCTTTGATTGGTAAAAAATGTTGTTTGATGTCAGTATTACCTGAACATAAGAGGATAATGCTTTCATTTGACTTACCCTTGTTGTCTGATATTGATAAAAAATTAAGCCAGTCTTAACATTGACTCTGAACAATTATATCTTTGCTTGGATTCTGTATCTGATAGTCTAACTATAATCGCTTCTTATTGACATTAACTTTATATTTTTTTCCTTCCAAATAAACCCCCTTTATTTTGTGGCCTCCTCATATCAGTTCTCTGTTGCCCCTTATTATCTAACATCCACTCTTTAGCATTTATTTTTCTGCTGAATTTGATTCCCTGACACATCTTCAACACCATCCTTCTTCTCTTCTAATGGTGGCAACCATGTATCTCCCCTACACTAAGACACCCATTCCTGATACTTCCCCTGTCTTCCTATAGCCTCTTATCACCTGACATAAAACCATCTCCCTCTATACGACTCCCCCACCTCAGTTTAGGGGTGTTGTCTTGTGAGATTCTCGGGAGGGGTGGGGAACCTTACTAGTGCTGCTACCATTTTATAAAGTGGTTGACATTACGAAGGTTAGGGCATCCAGGCATAGAAGCCATGCCAAATTAGACATTGGAGCTTCATGTAGTCCTCTGGGTCACCAACCCCTGTTGATCCAACCAACCCAAACAAGCATGGAAAACAGATGCTTAATAATGATGATGATGATGATGATGAAGAATTTCTGATAAGTTATCGAAATCATTGAGATTAAGAGGAAGTCTTATGCTGAGACATGCAAGACTGGTTCTTCACGAAATATTTTGTGATATATTTCCCACAGTTTTGTATAAAAACAAATCAAAGCCATTGAAGAATACTCAAGTCAATTTTACATTTTGTTCATCTGTGTTGTTATGACATCTTAACAGTGCTGCCACCATCAACCATTGCTTTGACATTCTTATAACATGTCACAATTTCTAAACTGAAGCCATAATAGAGGGAGTTAGATGAAGTTAATTTGTTTAAATGTTTATACAGTTTTCAGGTTTTACCTTTTGTTTGAGAATAAAAGAAAGAGAGAATGTAGGCCGGAAGCAAGTATAATGCCTACTTGCTAAGAGCTTTTATATACTGGACAAACAACAACATTGTTTCTCTTTTTCTCTTTCCTTCCCTTTTCCTTCAGTCTCATCTGAAGTGTAACATTATTCACTCTTCACATGAATTGAATTTAACAAATTCTCTTATGGGTTAATTTGCTGCTTGTGTAGGCCATCGCCAGTTTCCTCAGATTCTGAACCAAAATAGTCTCAGGGCACTGATAAATAATGATAAATGTAGCCACGATGAAAATTAAGAAGTCATTTCAAAGTTTTGTTATTGAGGTGAAAGCAAAAAAGTGAGTTGAGAAATGCGGAAATAATAAATTGGTAATTGTTCTGTCGACAGCACTTGTGAGTCAACAACATCATAAGAACCATCAAGGGGAATGAATATAGATGGGTTGGCCACATCATGCGACTGATGGTGCCCCAGCATGGCCACAGTCTAATGACTGAAACAATTAAAAGTAGAAGATATTATACTCTAGGTTATAAACGTCCTCCAAAATGAACTAATTTTGGAAAACTGAACTTTAAATACCGATGCTGCTTGATATTGTATTGATGCTTCCAAACATCAAATGCGAAATACAGAAATAGAGAGAAACACAAGACTTGTGAAAGGGTCAAGAATTAATTCGGTAGGATTCAATTTGTGCAACTTAGAACCATTAAAAGAAGAACTGAGTCAATTATTGAACACAACAATCACAAACACAGCATCTAATCAAAGAAACCATTCTTATGTAGAATGGTCTATAGTTAAGTGATCTTAGATATGTTGACTCCAAACAAGTATTATTCAAAATGGAAACTATTCAATCAGCTGTAATTTCAATAGCAGATGATAATTTCTTTCATAATATACCAGTAATCAGAATCGAAGCTTTTGTCATCGTCATCATCAACTTTTCTGTACTTGCATGAGTCATGTGGAGTTTTTGTTGAGGCAGATTTTCTACAGCTGGATGCTCTTCCTGTTGCTAACCCTCACCTGTTTCCATGCATAGGTAATATTTCTCCATGGTATGCCGGGTGAAATGCTTAGCAATATTTTGTCTGTCTTTACATTCTGAGTTCAAATTCTGCCAAGGTCAACTTTGCCTTTCATCTTTTTGGGATTAATAAAGTACCAGTTGCATACTGGAGGTCGATCTAATCGACTGCCCCCCCCCCTCCCCCAAATTTTGGGTCTTGTACCTAGAGTAGAAAAGAATATTTCCCCGTGGTTAAACACTTCCTATGAAGCTTACCACATCAACCATAAAAAATGTTTGTCAATTCTGAAATTGGTCAAACCATTTGCATGAAGGCATTAATACTTTTTATGTTGACACATTGCTGTTTATGGTTTTATAGAAGTCTGATAGGCCATGGTCCTAAGCTGAGTAAAATCCAAGAGCAGTGGTTCAAAATTCATCAAGGGACTTGCTACATTCTTTTCAGTGATATTCTAAGCTTTACTGGGCAAATCAGCTGGCACACGATTATGCACCGATCTGACAAAATCATGCATCCTTCACTCTTTCAAGTGGTAATGATTTGTGGAGGATTAAGTAGATATTTGTAGCAGGTCAAGTAACCATTTACAGGTTTGTTCAGCATTTTTGCGGACAATGATAAAGAATCGGTTTTATTTTGCTTTGTTTCTTTTTTTTTTTTTTTTTTGGGGTGTGGATGAGAAAAGCTTTTTGCTTGATGGGAAAATTCAAGATATCTTTCATGTAGTTTAGCGAGTTTGTCCAGAACCAACAACTTTTAATTTCCATATCAAGGAAAACAAATAATAAAACATCAACCAACTCTATCCTCCTAAATCTATATACATATGTACGCTCGTCTATTCATCTGCCTGTGTGTGTGTGTGTGTGTGTGTGTGTGTGTGTGTGTGTATGCATCTATATCTATTTTACTGGAAACCTGGAGAATATTCAGTCTACATGAATATTCAATGAAATGTTTAAGAAGAAAGCTCTGGGTAGCAATGGTCTGTTTCAATCTTTACTTTTCTCTGTATACCTTAGTGATTTATGCTTACATAAAACATTCTTCTCAACCTTGAATTTTCCTCCTCAAAACAAGATTGTGTTTAAAAACTACAAAAAAAAAAAAAGAATTCATAAATTTTCTTTGACCTAAATATGCTTATTCACCAAAATAAGTAGTCGTTAGGGAATTATTTCAAAATAACAAATTTCTGGATTTTTTTTTTTTCAATAAAATCTTTTTATTCATAGGTCAAGGACAGTTATTTTAAAAAGCCCATATTTAGTGATTTGATACAAGCATAGCTGTGTGGTTAAGATGTTTGTTTCACAGGTGTGTAGTTTGGGTTTCAGTCTTACTGTATGGCACCTAGGGCAAGTGTTTTTGATTTGTTTTTTTCTAGAGTACCCCCAGGCCTGACAAACTCTTGTGAGTGAATTTCATTGATGAAAACTATAGTAAACCTGTCATGTGTGTGTGTGTATATGTATATATGAGAGAGAGAGAGAGAGACAGGCAGACAGACAGAGACATAGCTGTGTATTAAGAAGTTTGCTTCTCAACCACATGGTTTTTGAGTTCAATCCCACTGTGTGACACCTTAGGCAAGTGTCTTCTGCTGTAGACTCAGGCCAACCAAAGCCTTGTGACTGGATTTTGTAGTCGAAAACTGAAAGAAGTCCAGTGTTTGTGTGTGTGTGTGTGTGTGTGTGTGTGTGTGTGTGTGTGTGTGTGTGTGTGTGT
>NC_068988.1:9708206-9714136 GCF_001194135.2 Octopus bimaculoides
GTTGACTGTTCTTTGAGCCACTTTTTCACTACCTCCACACTTACCAGATTTAGCGCCTTCAGACTATCATCTCTTCGGCCCCATGAAAGAGGGTTTGAGAGGCAAACATTATTCCAGTGACGAGGAAGTGAAAACTGTAGTGAAGAAGTGGCTCAAAGAACAGTCAACAGAATTTTACGGGGCAGGGATACATGCTCTCATTCGAAGGTGGAACATTGCTATTGAGAGAAACGGTGACTATGTTGAGAAGTAGGGATGTGATCCACAGAGGACCAGCTTCATTTTGATGTATGATACATGTTCCTGTGTTGGTAATTATACCTGTCCTAAACAAAATGGCATTACTTTTTGACTCACTCCCTATCTGCTTGAGGTATATAACAGATTGTCTTTTGTTCTTACAAAGCATGGAAAACAGACGTTAAATGTTGATGATTATCAGAGAGCACTGTAAAATATTCATTTTGCTACGATCATGGCTGTATCTATATAAAAATTTTGATACATAAATTATTGATGTCTGCTGTTCTCTAACAAAACGAAGCAATGATGTCCCTGTTGAAGGATCAAACAACCTATGCAAGAGAACACAATAGATTTTTCTCTTTGTTTTTATTTATTGATATCTTACATATTTTGTCTGATTTCTCTCCTTCATTGCTAAAAGGTTTTTTCTTTTTTTTTTTCTTACACCCTTCACAATGCTTCAGACATGTTAGAATACTCTTTTAATTTGATAATTTGTTAATTTTAAAATAATCTCATTATTTTAAAGCACTTTTAGAAATAACTGAGCATTTATTGGTGGTATGACTCAGTACTAAAAGGAGAGTCAAAGTTATTGAGGAATTCCAGTCAACATGATTTTAACCGTTTTTTAAAGATTATAACTGGAATATTATTATTATTATTATTATTATTATAATTGTTATTATAATTATTATTCACAGAGTGGTTCAGAATAATTCTAGATAAATTATTAGACATTTTTTTTCCTAAATGAGATAATTTAGTTTAATAAAAATTCACAAACATGATTTTTAAAAATAATAAAATCATGCTTGAATATGTGGAGGAAAAAAATTATTGAAAATAATATTCTAGAGACTAATATAATTTCAACAATGCTAATCTAAAAGAAGTGAAAATACCAGATAAATTGTTTATGAAAGAATGTTCCACCATTTTGAATAAACTCAGCTTTGATCTGAGAATATGTCAAAAGAGTCAAAAGACTAACAACTGATTAACATCATTGTCATTCTTTAATGTCTACTTTTCCATGCTTGCATGGAACAGACAAATTTATTGAGACAGATTTTCTATGGCTGGATGCTCTTTCGGTCACCAACCTTCACCTGTTTCCAAGCAAGTTGATAATAATTTCCCCTACTCAGACATTTTTTCATGGAAGGAAGTAACCAAGCGACCTCGCTTGTATGATGGTGAAACTCATTTGCAAATAATGTCAAATCAGTTATATATATATATATATATATATATATATACACACACACACACACACACACACACACACACACACACACACACACACACACACACACACACACACACACACACACACACACACACATATGCAATGGTTTTCTTTCAGTTTTTGTCTGCCAAATCCACTCACTAAGCTTTGGTTGACCTGTGGCTATAACATGTCCAGGGTGCCACACAGTGGGACTGAACCCAGAACCACACGGTTGGAAAAAAAAATTCTTAACCACACAGCCACACCTGTACCTATTATTGACTAACACTTCTTGTTGCCAACCCTCATCTGTATCATATGTTTCTCTTAGCATGGAAAGCGGACATTAAACGATGATGATGATGATTATGATGATAATCTACAAAAAAAATAAAATATTTTGCATTTTAAGCATAGTAATTAGAGTAACCTTCATAATTTTATTGAATTAGGTGCATATTTTACCATAAAAGGAAAATGTTGCTATTGATCAATTTTATTCAAGATAGGCACTGCCTACTTTGCTTATCTAGGCGGCATGTCCTTGGTATCCAGCTATAGAAAATCTGCCTCAATAAATTCCATCTGACCAATGCAAGCATGGAAAAGTGGACATTTGAAAGGGTGATGATGGTTTGTTAATAAGTACAACTAAAAACAACAGCAGAGTTAGAGTCAAAACCTTGTTTGATGGTTGAAGGCTTTTTTTTGGTTAGTTTTAGATGAAATTTTAATCTCTTTCTAAATCTTGGATACTTAATCATTGATTAATTTTGTGCTGTATTTTTATAAACAGGAATTAAACTCTCTTCTAGTCCTGAATATTTAGCTCCTTTGTTTTTGTAAGTCAAGCCCAACCATGACATGATTAAGGTCTTGTCTAGGCAAGATTACTGGGAAAGAAATACTTGTCTTAATCTTGTTTAAAAATGGAATTTTTTTTTATTTATTAATCATTTTTCTGACCACATTGCACAGCATCTTGGATAAGAGTCTTTTCTACAACCTCAGGTTGACCAGTGCCTTGTGAATGGAACCGGTTGATGGAAAATGTGCAGAAGCTTGTTGTCTGAAGTATGTTAAAAATGAAACTTAAGAGGTTCTTAAAAAAAACAAAAAAACAAATTTAGTGTTTCACTTTCAATTCAATCAAACTTGTCCTCTGCAAAATAATTCCAGCCACTGTTAATACAGTATCCAGCGAATTTGTCTACTATTTGTTGCATAACTAGCCCATTTTAAAAGTATCCTTGAATCATCGGGTGCTACGCTGCGATTGAGAAGACCTATTGAGTCAAGTAAAATCAAAAGGAAACCAAGATCGAAATCAAAATGGAAATTGTAGTTGTGGCCGATGCCAGTGCCACCTGACTGGCACCTGTGCCGGTGGCACGTAATAAACACCATTCAAGCATAGGCTGATGCCAGTCCCACCTGACTGGCTCCCGTGTCGGTGGCATGTAAAAAGCACCCACTACACTCTCGGAGTGGTTGGCATTAGGAAGGGCATCCAGCTGTAGAAACCTTGCCAGATCAGGTTGGAGCCTGGTGCAGCCTTTTGACGTACCAGCCCTCAGTCAAACCGTCCAACCCATGCCAGCATGGAAAGCGGATGTTAAACGATGATGATGATGATGAGGGTGTGTAGATAGTTTTTTTCTGTAGCTCTCTTTATTAAAGGATTATTTCACACTCATTTGTATTTCCATTGCAAAAATTAGGAATATGATAATGTTGGAGGTTTGACTGTTGAAACACACCTCATTTGTCGAGTCTTGCTGTCATAGTTACTATTGTTGACCCATAGTATCATGGAAACTGTTGTTGAGTCTTGATGTCATAATAACTCTTGTTGATTCATAATGTCACTGTAGTTGAGTCTTTGTCATGGTAACTGTCATTGAGTCTCGGTGTCACGGTAATTGTGTTGTTGAGTCTTAGTGCCTACCTACCTATCAGACCGAGGAATTGAGCCATCAAAATAAAGGGAATGTGGTTACACTGATTGTGAATCTCACCAACATGGCTGGATGTTTCCCAGGAGGGGAATATTCTACATATTAAACAGGAATACATGTGTTGCAAAATCCTCAATTAAATGAGATTACCCAGTCAATTAGCCAAAAAACAACAAAAAAAAAAAATCCATCTGGTGGTGTTTAAAATCTAAAAACAAACACAAGGGAGGTAACTCCAATAAAGTCAGTTGATCGAAATTTGTCAGACAAATATAGATTGAAATACAAAGAATATTAAATTAAAATTATTGATTTGAATTCTTCCACACAATTTGATAATGGAAAAGTTCAACTTATACAGACTTGAACTGATACAGAATACAATGATACACAGAAATTGATTGAAGAAAAGAAATATAGAAAAATCTAATTTATCATATTATTCGTATGAAAATTATTACTAGAGAATTTAGATGTACTTCTTCCACCAAATGGTTTTTAAAATTAGTTTTGTTTGTTTCAGTGTATATTAATTACTTAAATTAAATTTAATTTCTCATAGCAAAATGTTATAATTTTGTTAATGGCTTGAAAAATCTTAAAATATGTTTATTTCTCTCTTTTAATTTTGTTTTTCAATTTTCACATAATTACGGTTTCTAACATAGGCATGAGACCTGAAATTTTGGGTAGGGGCAGGTGGGTAGTCAATGCCCTCAGTCCCCAGTATTTTACTGGTATTTTATTTTAATGAACAGTGAAGACACGTGGATTATTGGTCAAGGTATTCAGCTCACAAGTACAAGGTCATGAGTTTGATTCCTGGTGAAGTGTTGTGTCCTTGGGCAAGACACTCTATTTCACTCAGCTGGCAGAAATAAGTAGTACCCATGATTCTAAAGGGCCAGCCTTGTCACACTCTGTGTCACGCTGAATCTTCCTGAGAACTATATTTAGGGTACGTGTATCTGGGGAGTGCTCAGCCATGTGTATGTTAATTTTATGAGCAGGGTGTTTTGTTGATTGGATCAACTGGAACCCTCATCGTCATAACTGACAAAGTTGATCTTTTGGCAGGATTCAAACTTAGTCTTGCAATAATAATAATAATAATAATAATAATAATACAAACCATATATTCCCAATCACCTTGAATTTCAAACCATTTTCATTTCAATTACTTTTGATATTAGGTTCACAGAACTGTTCAGGGATTGAACAAATTGCTTTAATGGTATTTAAATATGGTTCTCTACAATCTGAGTTCAAACCTTACTAGGTTAGCTTTACCTTTCCTTTTTTCTTTATCATCATCATCATCGTTTTAATATCTTCTTTTCCATGCTTGCATGGGTCAGATGAAATTCGTTGAAGGGATTTTCTACAGCCAGATACACTTCGTGTCACTAGATCCCTCCCTTTTTCAAGCAAGGAATTGGTTCTCGGTTGTCTTACATGTTTTCATGGGAAATTAGAAATAAACGATACTGCTTGTATGACAGTGACACTTGTTTACAATCATCATTCAATGTCAAGACAAGGACACAGATGCATGCACGCATACAACTTTCTGTCTACCAAATCCACTCATAAAGCTACAGTCAGCACAGGGCTATGGTGCAAAACACTTGCCCAAGGTGCCATATAATGGATCTGAACCCAAAACTCTTAACTGCACAGCCATTCTTGCACTTAAGTGGTTGTTATACGAAAGTACCAGTCACGTAGTGAGGTTAATTCAAACTCACCCTCCACTCATGTTTGACCTTGTACCAATGTTAGAAATCAATATTCTGAGCATTTATATCTCTGAACTTGACCTAAATCATATAGGTTTTTATAGACATTTGTTAGTATAGATTATCTTAATCTCAAATCCTGAAGATTATCCTTCAATCCTGGCATGTGTTCTGTATGCACGCTTTCTATTTTCTCTGTTGATAATTGTTGTGGCCACAACATTAGCAATAACAGTGAGTTATATTTTAGTGGTAATGGTTGTATTAACGACCCCATGACCAGATAGTAAATGATGATTGGTTGGCCAGATAGAGGCTAAATTCCTAATCTTGCTTGAGTTTAGTGTTAGGTAGTAAATCCTCTATCGGTGGTAAACATTTGAACAACTGGAAGGAAATAATTTTGCTCCTTGAAAGCAGCTTTTTTTCTCTGCTTGTGGGTGCAGTTAATTGCAGCTGCAATTTACCACTGTTGCAGGCATGCCTCAACAATATTTTCACAAGACACCAGAACAGTATTACTGTTCTGATATTACCAATAATGCTGTTCCAAAACAACATACAGATCGTTATCTTCATCTTCTGGTAAGCGGACAAAAATTCTTGTCTATTTTTTTACTTTTATCGTTTATTTGTTGTAGCCATTGGACTGTGGCCATGCTGGTGGGTGGGGTGGGATGGGGTGGTGAGGAGCCCTGTCTTGATAAGGTTAGTTGAGCAGATTGTCCCTGGTACTATCTTTTTTTTTTTTTT
>NC_068988.1:9714146-9720281 GCF_001194135.2 Octopus bimaculoides
AGCCCTGTCTTGATAAGGTTAGTTGAGCAGATTGTCCCTGGTACTATCTTTTTTTTTTTTTTTTTTCAGGTCTGGTACTTATTTTCTTATTTTGTCAGTCTCTTTTTTCTGAACTGCTAAGATATGGGGATGTAAACAAACCAACACTGGTTGTTGTCATGCAGTGGTGGGGGACAAACACACACACACTCACACCACACCACAAACCACACTATACACACACACACTACACACACACACACACACACACACACACTACACACACACTACACACACGTACATGATAAGCTTCTTTCAGTTACCATATGCCGAAACCATTCTTAAGCTTTTGGTCAGCCTGTAACCATAGAAGACACTTGCCCAAGTTTCCACACAGTGGGATTGAAACCCAAATGATGTGATTGGGAAACCAGACTTCTTAACCATACAGCCATGCTTGCAACTTATACCAATGTCTGCTAAGTATCTAAGTAAAGCTTTAAAACTTATCCTCTTTACCTTATTTATCATTAGTCTGTGGTCATGCTGGGGCACTGCTTAGAAGAATTTTCACTCGAATGAATTGACTCGAGTACTTATATTTTTTGTTAAGCCTGGTACCGCTAAGTCATGGGGATGTAAATATACCAAAACCAGTTGTCAAGCAGATTGGAAGACAAACATACACTCAAAAAAACACGCACACGCACACATGCACACACGCACACTCAAACACACACACACATACACACATCAGTTGGAGGATTGAAAAGGCATGTCAAAAGAGTTCATACTGTGGCACCTGTTCCTTCTACCAGCTAGCACAGCTGTGCATCATGTAATAGGATGCGCAAGATTTTTGCCGGACTCAAGAGTCATAGAAGGGCCTTGCATTGTATCAACAATGACTCATATATACGGTATATATAATGAGAATTTACAAAAAGTAAAAGACGAAGACGGGTGTGTAAACAACAAACAGATGTATTAGTTTAATGCTCAGGAAGTGAGAAAGTCTTTTACGTTTCGAGCCTATGCTCTTCAACAGAAAGGAACACGGGGAAATAAACAGGGAGAGAAAATAGAAAAAGGTTTAGTGGCTAGCGATCTATCATATATATATATATATATATATATATATGTGTGTGTGTGTGTGTTTATACATGCATATATATATGTGTGTGTGTGTGTGTTTATACATGCATACATATATGTGTGTGTGTGTGTGTGTGTTTATACATGCATACATATATGTGTGTGTGTGTGTGTGTTTATACATGCATACATATATATGTATATATATATATGATGGGCTTTTTCCAGTTTCCATCTACAAAATCCACTCACAAGGCTTTGGTTGGCTGTGGAGGCTATAGCAGAAGACATTTGACCAAGGTTCCACAGTTGGATTGAACCCAGAACCATGTGGTTGGGAAGTAAGCTTCTTACCACACAGCCATGCCTGTGTCTTATCAAATTTCATTTATTTATTTACGCCTTGTCCTTCAATGTACTTCTTTGTATGTGTACTTTCATTCATGCTTCTTGTATTTATTTGATAATAATCTTGCTTTTATCAGCTACGTCATTTCAATAAATGGGAGCAACTTTGGAGGTGTATAACTTGTTTCAATCCAACATTTTTTCCAGTACCTCAGCAAATGACTCATTACCTTTGTGTGTGTATATATATATAAGTAGATATATATATATGACGCATGATCTTCTTGCATCCTGTTTGGTTAAAAGTCAATTCAAATATTAGTTGCTTTATATATGTAATGTCAAGGATTTAAAACAGGAACTCTAGTAACTATTTATCAACAAATACACATACATTCCTTTCTAGTCTAGAATTTATTGACCCCAAAAGGAAGAAAGGCAATGTTGACCTCGATGGAATTTGAACTCAGAACGTAAAGACAGATGAAATACTGATAAGTATTTCGCCCGGCACACTAACATTTCTGCCATCTTGCCACCTTAAATAAACATTCTTTTCTACTCTAGGCACAAGGCCCGAAATTTTTGGGGAGGGAGCCAGTCGATTAGATTGACCCCAGTATGCAACTGGTACTTAGTTTATCGACCCCGAAAGGATGAAAAGCAAAGTCGACCTTGGCAAAATTTGAACTCAGAATGTAAAGACAGACAAAATACCACTAAGCATTTCACCCAGTGCACTAGTGTTTCTGTCAGCTTGCCGCCTTCAAATACACATACATTAACTGCAGATATTTTATCCTTTTATGGTCATAAGAGCTATATATATATATATATATATATATAAGAATAAATGATATATGTATGTATATATAATTTATTCTTTCTTTGTCATTGCACTGCAGCCAATCTTGGGTACCATTTTGAAGAATTTAGTTGAATAAATCGATCCCAGTTTTTATTCTTTTCTGAGGTCTGAAATTTATTCTATTGGAATATTTTACTTAGCTGATACATTGTAGGGATGAAAACAAACCAACACTAGTTGCCTGGAGACCACATAACATATATCAGCAGACACAAACTATCTGGCATCGGTGCCAGATCTGCCAAATCACATGATCATCATTGATATTTTTTTGATAAGTCTGTTGGTTATTTTCAACTTTTCAGTTACTGTTATTCTGTAGATTGTTGACGGTGAAATTTGGTTGGTATGCAATGAGTGGATATCTGTCACTGAGGAAGCACAACATGCTGAAATCATAGGATTTGACACATGATTTGCTCTCGTACTTGACAGGTATTATCTGCTAACAATATACATCTGTTCACTTAGTGCTGTGTGTCTGTATAAGTAGACCTACCAAAGCAAATACCACAGTATTCAATATTTTAAGAATATATCCATGTTGATTGACCTTTGCTGTTAATACTGTTTCCATTGCAAATATATATATACACATGCATATATCTTTATATATGTATGTATATATCTATATATACATCTATCTATCTATATATATATATATATATATATATATATATATATATATATATTTATCAAAAACATATGTAGATATGTTGGAGTTAAGAAATCAATATTCGAAGCCTTCAAAAGGATATATTTTTTTCATATCACATACTTTATGCCTTAAGTTATAAAAATGTAGAAAAAAATTATATTATATATATATAAAAAATAGCTGCAAAAATATAATAACAAATATAGGTTTAAATATAAGAATATGTATGTGTGAGTGCATATATTTGTATGTTGGCAATCTAAAATTATCTTACGATCGTTTATTATCATAGAAGAATGCCTTCCATCTCATTCTTTTAATATATATATATATATATACATATATATATATATATAATGGGCTTCTTCCAGTTTCCATCTACCAAATCCACTCACTAGGCTTTGGTCAGCCCAAGGCTATAGTAGAAGACTCTTGCCCAGTGGGACTGAACCCAGAACCATGTGGTTGGGAAGCAAGCTTCTTACCACACAGCTGCACATGCGCCTATACACACACACACACACACACACACACACGACCACTGGGGTGGCATCCTTCATAATCTAAAACAATGCAAGGAAGCACTTTGTGTTTTTTAGAGAGAGAGAGAGAGAGAGAGATTTGTGTATGAAGCTTATTTGGTAAAATATAATTTAAAGTTTTCTAATTAGCTCTTTCTTTCCTGGTTTATTTTAGTCATTAGGCTCAATTCATTTACAGACCAATATGGTTTATCTTGTTCTTCTGTTGTATTTTTGGTATTAATTTATTATTCATTTCATGTAGTTACAACAGGAATAACATTGTCCAGCTTATGCTGTAACATACTTTAACAAGCTGAGGAAGAATATTTTAAAGAATTGTTTTTTCCTTTCTGAGTGCTTTGGGTTAAATATAGGTTTATTAATAATCTTAATATTATTAGATATTGAAGTCTTCTAATTCTCTGGCAGAACAACGTAGGAATATGGAGATTTTAGAATTACTTATTAGTTGGAACTACATAATGATGGGTGTAGGTTAAGAAGCAAGTTTTGTAAGTGTTTGGTTCCAGGTTCAGTCCCATTGCATGGCACCTTGGGTAAGGGTTTTCTATTATGGTCCTTGGTTGACCATTGCTTTGTAAGGGAATTTGATAAATAGGGAATTTTGTATTTAAGCCCAATGTGAGTATGCATGTGTGTGTGTGTGTGTGTGTGATGTTATAACGTGATGGACGAGACTATCAGATGTTGTTATGCACCACTGGTCATTGTGCTTCCATGCATTGTTTTAGCTTATAAATGATGCCACCCCAGTGGTTAGGCAAGCAGGTCAACACTCCTCCCTAATCAAGAGACTAGTCCTTCAGAGGGTGCACCTGTTGACAGCTGAGTGGACTGCGGCAACATGAAAGGAAGTGTTTTACTCCAGAGCACAATGTCCAGCTAACCTGGGAATCGAAACTATGATCTCATGATTCTGAATGCAACGAGCCTAACCACTTTACATGTGTGTGTGTGTGTGTGTGTATGACTGTGTCTTTGTGTTTGTCACTCCACCACTTGACGGCCAGTGTTGGTTTGTTTATGTTTCTGTAGCTTAGTGGTTTGGCAAAAGGGACTGATTGAATGAGTATCAGACTTTAAAAAGTATAATAAACACCCTCTACACTCTCGGAGTGGTTGGCATTAGGAAAGGCGTCCAGCCGTAGAAACCTTGCCAAATCAGATTGGAACCTGGAGCACCCCCTCCCCACCCTGGCATACCAGTTTTCGGACGAAACGTCCAACCCATGCCACCATGGAAAGCGGACATTAAAAGATGGTGATGATGGGACTGATTTGTTTGCCTAAGTCCTTCAAGGCAGCGCTCCAGTATGGCTGCAGTCCAATTACTGATGCAAGTAAAAGAAAAAAGGTTAAAAAAAAAAAAAGCATATATGCAAATTATATCATTGATGTTGTTTCTGGTTTGTTGTAGGATGAAGAATGGTTAAATTATTTCCATTTCAACCCCTAATTAAAACATGAAAATGCTAACATGCTAATTTTCCTCATGGGACCATTTAGACTGTCTTTTGCTTAAATATAGTTTCTGTTATAATAATGAGAGGTTGAGATCAAATTCCACTGAGGTCGACCTCTCCTTTCATCCTTTCGGAATTGGTAAAAAAGTGTTCCGATGAAACACTGGGGTCAATGTAATCAACTAGGTCCCTCCCATGAAATTTTAGCCTTTGGGCCTAAATTACGAGGAGTTATAATGAGGAAGAGCTGAGTGTCAGGATCGTTAATGTATGAATTAGTTGCATAAAATGTATTAAAATCCTAAAAATTAAAAATTATTTTGTGTCTTTTAAAACACTTCATTATTTTGGCTTAAGCTGGTAAAAATTAAAATGCTACCAATGATGATTAATGACTTTTAAGAAAAATTTAAAATGTCCTGTTGTAAAATCTCTCATCCATCAATTCAGAAAACGTAAAGGTTTTTTTTTTTCTTTTTTGTTTGTTTTCAAAACCATCAAAATTCTTTTAGATTGATTAATAAGTTCTAAATATTTAGATAAAAAAAAAAAAAAACAGGCGTAGGTTGTGTGATTAAGAAGTTTGCTATGCAACCATGTGGTTTTGAGGTCAGTCCCACTGCATGACACCTTAGGCAAATGTCTTCTGTGTCAGTTGCTATATCTCCAGGTAAACCAGAGTTTTGTGAGTGGATGTGATTGATAGTAATTGCATGTTAGTGTGTATGTATATGCAAGTGTATGTGTGTATACATACAATATATATATATATTGAACACCACGCATCCTCTTCCAAGTATATATATATATATAATAGAAATAGAATGAATGGGAGAAAGAGAGCCTGCCGTATGTCGACCCAATAGAGGGACCAGCTATCCGAGTTGATAGTACCAGGGTAGATAAAGCAATTAAGAGTATGAAGACCGGGAAAGCCCCCGGCCCATCAGGAATCACTGCAGAGATGCTCAAAATATCTGGCAGTGTTGGCTATAGCCTAGTCACCCGTATTACGAACCAGGTGATACACGAAGGAGTCATACCCAATGACTGGTGTAGCAGCATCATAGTCAACTGCTACAAAGGTAAAGGTGACGCTTTAGATACAAATAATTACAGAGGCATCAAGCTGTTAGATCAGGTTATGAAAGTTACAGAGAGGGTCATAGCCCAACTAAT
>NC_068988.1:9721661-9722087 GCF_001194135.2 Octopus bimaculoides
GGCACATAAAAGACACCATTTCGAGCGTGGCCGTTTTCGTGCGGGTGACACGTAAAAGCACCCACTACACTCTCTGAGTGGTTGGCGTTAGGAAGGAGCCTGGTGTTGCCATCCGGTTTCACTAGTCCTCAGTCAAATCGTCCAACCCATGCTAGCATGGAAAGCGGACGTTAAATGATGATGATGGTGATGAAATAATGAATTTCTAAATCTCTCAGAGAGACTTAAGCAGTAGTGATGCTATAATGTAGTTGTATACTGCCAACTTAAGGTGACAGTTCCAATAAGGGAATATACTACTGCTGTTTAGCCCTAAGAAGCCAGATCGCTTCCTATTAGGCCTTGACACATTTCCTGTGCCCTTATCCTTACGAGGGGGAGACAAAATAGTATATCCTTACGAGAGTGAAACAGACTTCTTCATCT
>NC_068988.1:9722097-9722905 GCF_001194135.2 Octopus bimaculoides
TAGTATATCCTTACGAGAGTGAAACAGACTTCTTCATCTAGCCAGTCGTGCTACTTCAGGCTGATGACGAGCAAAGACTCAGAAACATGTCCCTCAATGCAGGCTAGGCTAGGTGGAGGAGTTTGTCTCCCCCTCGTAAGGATAAGGGCACAGGAAACGTGTCAAGGCCTAATAGGAAGCGGTCCAGCTTCCTAGGGCTAAACAGCAGTAGTATATTCCCTTATTGGGACTGTCACGTTAAGTTGGCAGTATACAACTACTTATATATATATATATAATATATATATGATGTATGTATGTATGTATGTATATAACCTTTCATCATTTGATACTGAATCACCTCCTCTAATGCTTCCTCTGTTGTGGCAAGACACCTGCTCCTGTCTCTGTTTCTTTGTCACACTCTAACCTTTCTTCCTCTGACAAGTTCCCCCTCCTCAACTGCCCTGTCCCTCTGCTTGCCGCATTAATTATGATAATAATACTTTCTACAATAGGTACAAGGCCTAAAATTTCGGGAGAGGGGACTAATCGATTACATAACAACGGACAAAATACTGCTATGCGTTTCACTCGGTGTGCTAACGATTCTGCCAGTTCACCGCCTTGATAATAATAATGGTATTATTATTATTATTATTATTATTACTACTATTAAACTTTGGAAGAGGCATTATGTGGATGTTGTTCACACATAAAATACCGAATGTGAAAGTGAAAATGAAAGAAGGCATTTACGAAGAAAAGAGAAAATAACAGAAAGAAAACCAAAACCAAGTCCAAAGTCTCTATCTTATCTGATACGAAT
>NC_068988.1:9723140-9740771 GCF_001194135.2 Octopus bimaculoides
ACTTTCTACAATAGGTACAAGGCCTAAAATTTCGGGAGAGGGGACTAATCGAGTTACTGAAGAGATTGCGAGAGTGCAATGAAATAATTTAACAAAAAAACTAAATACTGTTTATAAATTAATAAAGGACTGAACCAGTGCATGTGTTTATTACCGGCATAATGCCTCTCCCAAGGTTTAATAGTATTTCTTTCAACACACGTATTCACATCAAGAATCTTGCACACCAAATACACATACGCAATTATTATTATTATTATTATTATTATTATTTCTGCTCTTGGCACAAAGCCTTGAAAATTTTTGGGGAAGAGGGCTAATCGAATATATCGACCCCAGAGCTTAACTGGTATTTATTTCATCGACCCCGAAAGGATGAAAGACAAAGTCAACCTTGGTGGAATTTGAACTCAGAATGTAGCAACGGGCAAAATACTGCTAAGCAATTCGCCCGGTGTGCTAACGATTCTGCCAGCTCGCCACCTTAATAAGTAAGTAATAATAATAATAATGATGATAATAATATAGTGGACAGGAAAATAGAGGATGGATGAATGGAAGAAAGGGAGATGACTTGTGGTTGGGAGAGATTGCAAGAGTGTGTAGGGGACAGAGGTATAGAATGAAGGGATTATTTTGTAATATCCCTTGGATAGTTTGTAATATTTGCTTCAGACATTTTGCATAAATTGAGAAAGAAAAACAACAACAACAGCAACAACAAACAGATTGTAAAAACAAATATAATGATGTTGTGGTGAAACTACAAGGCAGGAAAATATTGAAAGTAATTATCAGATTTTGCCGCTGTTGATCGAAACTGTTCAATACTATTTAAAAAGAAAAAAAATAATAGAAAAAATAATAATGATAGATTTTAGAAGGCTTAGAACATGAAAGCTACATTTCCTGTGTCGCAAAATCATTGTAACATACGAAACACATTACATGGGATGCCTCCAGCTGGGGCAATCTAATAACATATTTACTGCTCTGTATATGAGGGAGAAAAAATGATAAAAGAAAACTAGCAATAAAACAACATAAAACAATATATTAAAACAATAATGGATATGTATATAAGATATAAACAATATAAAGCAAATTAGTAGTTAAGTGTGTGAGGGTGCAATCCATTTGCTGGTTGCTATGGAAACCGTGCATATGTTCATGTGAAATGTAATTAATTTTTTTCTTTTTTCTTTCTTCTTAGCGTTTCTATCATTGGTTTAATAGTACTGCAAGATGGTGTTTTCTTTTTGGATATTATTGTGTATGTATAAAAGTTGGTGTGTGTATGTATGTATGTATGTATGTATGTGTATATATGCATGTGTGCATGTATAGATATCTGTATGTGTCTATATGTGTGTCATTGTATGTGTTTGTATGTATAGATATATGTTTGTGTATGTATGTATGTGTGTATGTCTATATCTGTCTATGCATGCATATGTGTGTGTGTGTCCCCGTCCATATGTATATACCTGTGTATGCATATGTATATGTTGGTGCGTGTGAGATGCTGCATGATATTGCGACATGTGCACTTAACACAGAAAATGTGCAAAAGATTGGAAATGAAAGAAGCACGCCTACTCATTTAGATGTGCCTCATCATTAATGTGCATCAATGGTGAGGCACAGTTTGAGTTGAGAAAACAACTGGTTGTCAGAGGAATCGGACCATAGTGTACAGAAGAAGAAGTGACGGCACCATTTTGGACATGGTATATATACGGATGATGGCAGATGGTTGAAAAAGTGTCAGGAAAGCTATGAGGGGAAGACGCTACAGGAAAGGAAGAATGAAGAAGATGGAGACAGACGTGGTGGAAGCTGATCTCTAGATGGTCAACCTCATGAAAGATATGACTAAGGCATACAAGTGATGACATGCTGTGTTGGAGAACCACCGTCTGACCCGGTCAAGCATGGAAAAACAGATGTAAAACTGATAATATATGTGTACATACATACATACATATATATGTACGAATATATATATTAAGTATAAAGGCGGTGAGCTGGCAGAAATGTTACCATGCCAGGCGAAATGCTTAGTGGTATTTCGTCTGCCGTTACATTCTGAGTTCAAATTCTGCCGAGGTCGACTTTGCCTTTCATCCTTTCGGGGTCGATTAAATAAGTACCAGTCATACACAGGGGGTCGATGTAATCAACTTAACCCCTTTGTCTGTCCTTGTTTGTTCCCTCTGTGTTTAGCCCCCTGTGGGCAATAAAGAAATAAATATATGTATTACGTATATATGTGTATATGTATGTATGTATATAAAATAAGTGATGAGTAGAGTTTATGGTAAAGTTTTATTGCATGGTTTACAACTGTTTCAACAACTTTAGTTGGAGTTATGTATATTGTTATTTTTTAAGTAGTTTGATTTGACCCCATGCAGCTTAGTTTTGTAGGTTTGTTGCAGGAGCCAGTTTAGGTGACTGAATCTGAGCACAATGAGCAAAGTTCCCATGGTGAGCCAGTGAAATTTTAAGTAGCATGAGGCCAAATGAAACTGTTTTAGATATATCTGTCTCCAATACATAGGTACATGCCCACATGTTTTGATTAAAAATTAAAGTAAAATCTGGAAATTTTGTGGGGATTTATAAGAAGATCATTTGTCTTCCACAACCACCTTTTTTTTAATGAAATATCTGAAATGAAAATTTAAAACTGAAGTAAATTGAAAGCAAATTAAGACTTACAAGAGACTAACATGTCTAACTGATTAATTACCAATATAAACTGACTGGTTTTCTGGGAGCAAATTTTATGATTATGGAATAATGATTAAAGTGATTCTATTAATTTACTCTTTTATGTTTCAATTATATCAACACTTAATTAGTCATTCATCCCATCAGGATTAATCAAATAAATATTAATATGTAGTAAAGATTGTTTGCCAACATAACATTGCAGTCCTGGTTTAGGATGAATGTTGCTGTAATTTAGCCCCAGGAGATATTGTCTCCAACTGGCTATACAACACGATCTGTGTCCTTATATTTTCAAACAAGAAAATATAAGGACACAGATTGTGTTGTACAGCCAGCTGGAGACGATGTTTCCTGGGGCTAAATTACAGCAACATTCATCCTAAACCAGGACTGCCATGTTATGTTGGCAAACAATCTTTGGTATAAAGTACTGTTGCTGAATATCTCACATTGTGAGATTTAAAAATAGTAATTTCAAAATATTAATGTTTAATCACTTCCAGGTTCTCCATTAAAATTCTGTATCACTCAGTTAAACAAAGTTCTATATATCATTATCATTATACATCCATTTTCCATGCTGGCATGGGTTGGACAGTCTGACAAGAACTGACGAGCTGTAAAATTGTATCGAGTTCCAGTGTTAGATGGTATGATTTCTATGGTTGGATGTTCTTGCTAATAATCCTTTCTACTATAAGGAATTTTGGTGGGGGAGGCTGATCGATTACATCAACCGCCATGCATAGCTGCTGCCTATTTCTTCATCCCTGAAAGGATGAAAAGCAAAGTCGATTTTGGTGGAATTTGAAGTCGGAAACATGAAGACTGATGAAATGCCAAAAAGCATTTTGTCCAGTCTGCAAACTCTTCTGCTAGCTCACCGCTTTTGTCCTTGCTAACAATGCCAACCACATTACAGAGTGGACTGGATGCTTAGCCTTTTTGTGCCACCACCACCACCACCATTGGGGTCACCAAGTCCCTTGTAAGACCAAAGAAGTGGAGGACTGAGTGGGAGGGCATTTGAAAGAGGTGGGGAGGTGGTTTTTGTGCCGGAGCTTACTTTCAAGGTACAAGAAGGGGAGGGGAGTGTAGGGAGAATCCTGGTGAATGGAGGGGGTGGGGTATTTTCATAAGAGTGTGAGAGGGGAGAGACTGAAGGATCAGGGGTAGGAGTAAATTAACCACAGAGGGTAATTGTCCTGGGGGTAGTTGTCATTGTGATGGAATTGTCCTATGGAGGTGTAATTGTCCTCGAGGCGGGGGTGGGGTAGGGTAATTGTCCTGATATGAAGAAAAGAAAGGACACACGGAATAATGTAAAAGTCTTAGTGGAATATGTAAACATCTTGGTTGGAATAACTTTGATCATGTACCTGCTCGTTCAGAACTGACCTGGGGTTAAACAGGGACAACAGACTTGTTCACTCGTTACCCAAGGCTAATGCAGGTATGTGTGTGTTGCAATCACACACACGCACGCACACACACACACTCATGTGTGACACAGTCACTCTCTTGTACACATACACACACACACACACACACACACTCATATGTGTGACACAGTCACACTCTTGTACACACACACTCGCACACACACACACACACACACACACACACACACACACACACACACACACGCATATGTAAAATGGTATAAAACATGCAGTAAATGTAATTATTTATTTATATGTGTCTGGCAGAAAGCCAGCCACTACACAAGACTGGAATGACAATACCATATTGATAATGGTTTCTTCCATTAAGCACAAAGCCATTCTGTATATAGGAAAGGTGTCTACACAATTAAATCAGCTCCAACACATTGTTGTTGAAATGGCCAGCCGTATGCATAAAATATTGGATTTCTGCTGAAAGGTCTTCAGTTTAAATCCTCTGCGGTTGTGTCATTGTTTATTTTGGCAGCACACTTCAAGCTACATCTCTTAGTCTGCCAAGCCGTCTTGAATATCTACCAATTATTATCGTTATTGTTGTTTAGCCCTAGGTCAGTCTAAATCAAGAAGAACCCATGGTAGGCATATAGCAGGTTGAATTATTTTTTTCTTTCTTTGTTTTTTTTTTGGGGGGGGGGGAGTGGTCTACATTTCTGTTGTGTGAGGTTTAGATGTGATGGGGAGAGTTGAGTGCAGCTATTTGAATGCTGATAATTTGACCTGGCCATTGGAAGTCAGTACACACACACACATGCAAGCATACACAGAAATATACTCAGAAAGAGAGAGAGAAAGATAGGGGAAGAAACATTAAAACATCTTGTCTTGGGAGGATCATTGCACCAGTAATGATAAACACGTGCACTGGTTCAATATCACTTCTTTAATGTTAGACATTCAGCTAAATATAACAAAGGCCCATGCTCAAAACATCATTTCCACTCCTATTTTTCCAACTAAAACTTTCACTAAGCGCCAATCTTATATATTCACTGTGTACATCTAATTGACTTCAGTTGTTTTTCTGGTTATTTGAATTTATTTTTGAGTTTCCTATGCATACATACATATATACATACATACATACACACATACATCAGATGAAAGGATGAGCCTATATGAACTGAAGACCATGCATGGATATGTCAGTAGAAAGCTCCGTGATGATAGTAACACCAATCATCAAAGCAGTTTATTATGGACGAATAGCCGGATTACTACATTCCACTTTGAAGGGTATGTGTTTGCAATCCAGGAATAGGACATATCAACGAAATACCTGATGCACAAAAGGGATAGAGATGCAAGAAGAGCAGTAAAATGTGACAACTGATGCAGACTTTTGAGTTCACACTGAAGATATCACCCACATCATAAGCAGTTGTCCGAAAATGTTATCGCGACATTATCTACTGATGAGACACGATGTTGTAGCTAGGACACTCTGTAATGAAATCTATCAAAGGGATAATCCCGAGGACAAAGAAATAAGAACCCACAGTATGGTAGAAGCCATAATAAAAAGGAATACTGGTGGAGTGTTCCAGTGAAGGCCTCAACAAAATGTAAGCACAACAGACTTGTTATAATGATTTGGGATAGAGAAGAGAAACTGTGTACAGTTGTGGAAATTAGCTCCCCAGAAGATGTTAACATAAAGCTGAAGATCAGCGAAAAAGAGAACACCTATGCTGAACTATTGAAAAATATGCAGTTACTTTATCCAGATTATAAGTTCAGGTTTATACCTGTAATTACTGGAGCTCTGGGATATGTAACACACTGCCTAAATGCCAATCTTGAGAAATTAGTTTTCTCAAAACGAGAAAGGAGAAAGCTAATTCAAACACTACAGATCCAATCCATCCCTGGAACTGTAAAAATCTGTAAAACTTTCCATAAGTTTATCTGAGCATGTCTATGATATGAGCGAAAATATCCTGTTGATGTTGAGATTCGAATGAAGGAGTCTTGGATCTAGGTTAGAAACCGGTTCTTTCTCTATTGGCAAGAAATCTTGAAACAAAACTGAATAATGACATGCATGCATACATACATACATACATACATTTCAAATGAGCTGAACAAAACATAAGTCCCTCAATATTATTGAGGCTTGGTTTAGAAAATATTTTACATTTTTCTTTCTTTTTTTTTTCTTTTTGTTGTTGTTGCTTAGTCACAGAAGAAGATGAGCAACAACTTCCAATATTGAAGGCAATGGGGCAGAGAGAAGTTATTCCCCGAGCAAAGACCCAACCCAATTTTGCTTGTAGTAAAACGAAATGTAGTTATAAAAGAAAACAAAAACATACAACAGCACACTCACGGCTGTGGCGCCTATGCTCTTCAATCAGCTCAGATCTGTTTAAAAAGAGCTAATTATAGATACATATTTAATAAGTTTGTCCTTTGTTACTATCAGATGGGTAGAGCTTTATCTGTTACTTATCTCTTTAGAAACCTATGACATATGATTTTCTTATCAGGAAATACTTCTAGATTATTCTGAAGCTGGAGTGCCACAATCAATTTTTAATGATAGTGTAACCTCATTAGTGTTTTGTTTAGTATTAAATAGATGGAGGACTGTAGAAAAATGTTGTTTCTTTTAAGGTCAGTCTCGGACATGGCTGTCCACATGTTTCACATTAGCAACATGCTTTTTGAAAAATAAAATGTTTTTGTGATACCTTAATTAGATTTTGTTTAATTGTATGTGGCGCAGTCAGATCTCAAACATACTTCACTGCACTCAAGACAAATTCATGGACAATGATAAAATGTATTATATCAGTATTTTTTTAAATAAAAAAAAGAAAATGATAAAATGTATGTAAGTGTGTGTGTGTGTGTGTGTGTGTGTGTGTGTGTGGGAGAGAGAGAGAGAGAGAGAGAGAGAGGTTTTATTAGAAAGTTTCTGAGCTGCATATGCAGTGATTCTGTTATTCAACAGCTGAGGATCATTAGTAGCCAGAAATGCCAAGAACCAATCATTGGTCATTGGAAACCCGTAATCAATAAGTGTATTGTTCATAAATTGGTCCATTGGAAGCTTGTAACCAATCAGAAATCGCTATAAAAATAAATAAACCCTCTTATAGACATCATGTTCTTGGTCTAGAAATTTTACTCCAACTTTTTTACTAAAGAAATTATAAGAGAAAAACAAAAAAATAACCAGTGCTAATTTCTATGTAATCCAATGAAGTTCTTTAGTCTGTAGTCTTGTTCTATGATATAAGAAAACCGATTTTTTTTTTATTGCACTGGTAAAAGATAGAATAGTGAACTACAGTCAAACTTGCGACAAAGGAAGAAGGACAAGCAAAGTGAACTGCTACCAGGATTGATCTTAGAACATAAATAGGAATTAATATGGTAAGATCATATCTCTCTTGCCATTTCAGCCACTTTATTGCCTACGGAGGTTGAAGAAATCAAAAATAAGCCAGTGAAAGTTTGATAGAATTAAGAACATGAATTATCAAATATCGAATGTTTGGACGGTGAAATTATTATGAGTATGATTTTAGCTTTAGGCAAAATTCTTCAGCTCTATCAGCATTGCCTACATGTAATTGCATGAAATATTTGAAGATGCTGTTCCTGTTAATTACCAAAAGTTTGGGGACTGTTATTGTAGTATTTAATGTTAGCTCCAGGCTAGATTCTATCGATACTCACTAAATAATTCCATAAACTATTTCAAGATACCATTCTTATTACTTAGATCATGGGGTACATCTATCTTCTCCACCAATCATATCTACTAATATAGTATGCAGTTCTAAACTCTGAAATAGTTTTATACTTTCTCGAAATTCAATTCCAGTTTTGTAATGTATTTTTACAAAAATTCCATTGAATTCACCAAACTTTTCATCAGACTTCACTCAGTGATAGAAATGGAAATAAAATTCTTTTAATTCACTTCTAGGCTTCTATCAGTTTCCATCTACCAGATCCCCTCACAAGGCTTCGGTTGCTCTGGAGTTATAGTAGAAGACACTTGCCCAAGGTTCCACCTTGCCTGCATCTATGTATGAAATGATAAAGAGGGGGCATGTTTTTTCTTCATTTACCATATTTCACAGTGCTTAGTGCTCACTTTGTTGTGATAAAAGATTGGTGTTCTAATTTGCTCTTTAAATTATACGTCAGTGTATATAAGATTGCCTGACTACAAGTAATTAAATCTAAAACTAAATATTTATCTCCAAGGTTTTCATTGATCATGGTTAACCAAATATCTACACATCAAAACTTACTCTCCAAGTTGCAGACCTCAGAAAGATTTTATCGGAATGTTGTCTTCCACCCATCTAGGTCATGTGATTTGAACTCAGAATGCAAAGAACTATAACAAAATACTGTAAGACATCTCATACAGCTAGTCTCTGCTAATCCACTGCTCTAGATAGATACCAGTTTGTTAATCCTGAAAAGATGGAAGGCAAAGTTGACTTCACTTGAGTTTGAACTCACAACACTGAAAATCAGAACAAAAACTGCATGGCATTCTGGCACTCTAATGCCTCTGCCAATTTGCTGTCTTTGACACTCTAAAATGGCTGTGGTGTTCTTTCTGATGCTTATAACAAGTCTCTGATGATTCCGCATTTATCTATCTTTGCAGTATGGTGCCCCCCCCCCCCGCCAGGCAAATCAATGCACTGTTCTCTATAATATTTATTGACAGTAAGCCACAGCATATATAGATCAGAAGTGGGTCCCTAGACTCATGAGGCCTCCAGGCAATTATTCAGTATGTCCATGCCAACCCATATATGCCCATAAAAAAATGAAGTCTTAAATTTTCACTGTATATAGATTAAACGTTATGGAAAGCTTTCACAATCTGGAAGAGAAGGACAGTATACAACTATTAGCTACGAGTGTCGACTATTTACTGGACATTTCATATGCTTAGTCAGATACTTCCTGGTGAGTTCACGACCAAACAAGTAGGAGCAGGTTTTGCATTATGAAAGTGCAACCAGAGGTATATATAGGTTTTAAGACGGGCCCCTGGATTGGAGGAGGGTTAGTAAGATAAGAGAAACAGATTTACACTTGTGATAGGGTGGTAGTAGAGAGAGTAACAGAGTGGGTACTACTTGCAGGGAGAGGATAGATAGCAGGGAATTGGGGTGGGAAAGAGACAGGACTAGTATCAAGGGTGTTCAAGAAAACTGTGTGGAAAGGGGTGGGGTAGAGTTAAAAGGTGATAGGGTGCATTGTGTAGGGGAAGGATCAAGAGCTATCCAAGATTATAAGAGGTAAGTATGGACGGAGAGTGTGAAGGAAAAGAGGACAGGAAGGGAACGATAGACTAGGGTGGAAAAGAATCCTGAGAGAGTCATTAAAGGAAAGAGAAGTGTGGTGGTGAGTGGGGGAGGTTGGCCAAAGGGAGAGAAAAGAGGTGTTGTAGAGTAAATTAACTTGCTTAAGAAAGCAAAAGAATTCACATAAAACTTAAAAGTTCATCACCTTTTTAATCTACTCAGTAAATTGGTGTAGAATTAATGATAATCAATGACTCCTTAGTCCATCATTGGCACTTTAAAGTAGTAAAGTGTGTGGTTGTGTGTGTGTGTGTTTGTGTGTGTGTGTATGGAGATTACTTCAGCTCTGAATAATAAATAGAAGCAGCAGTTGTCAGATCTGTGTGCATGCTTTACTTATTCACGTTTGAGTGATGTGTTAACACCTGATCTGGTCCACCATCCTTGCCGCCACCACCACCAAACAGCTATTTCCCCCTACCATTGTTGTTGTTGTTGTTGTTGTTGTTAATGGTGGAGGTAATAGTAATGATGTTTGCGATGATGATGATGGCTGGTTGTTGGAGGCTTAACTTCCCGCTGCTTGTTTCCTCTTCATTGCAAGCCATTCATCTCCTTCCTAAATACGTTCGCAGAGACATTTAATTGCTTAGAACTCACTGCAAGGCAGGATTAATGTAAATCTATCCAGATTAGTTTGTGTAGGTGTGCCTCTGTGTGTGTGTGTGTGTGTGTGTGTGTGTGTGTGTGTGTGTGTGTGTCTATGTGAGGGAGACAGTATGAATGGTGATATTTAATGTGGGCGTGTACTTCTATAGATGTGTGTGTTTCTCCACCATGTAGTTTTTTTTCCCTTTGAAAATCCACTCACCGAAATCTTGTCTGCTTGCTCTGTATTACCTCCATACTGCTTATTCAATGTTTAACATCAGATTACGAAATATATTTATTTATGTGGTGGTGGTTGTTGTTGTTGTTGTTGTTGTTGTTTAGAAATTAATTATGGAAATTCAGTATGTGTTGTTTTTGCACGTGTGTTGGACGGCTTTACAGCTCTGACTGTATAACCAACCACATACAAAGATTATCTTTCAATCTGCAGATAAGTTTATGTACTTAGTGTCCAGGAAAAAAGGAGAGTTGTAATGAAATCTGCAGCCTAACCAATTATCAAAGCTTATAATGTGCAGAAGGAGACCCTGTGAGTCCTTTGATAGCAGGCTGCTGCCCGCTCTCACAGAATCAAGCAGAGCAAACAAGACCAAGCGCTGTGAGAATTAAAACAATAATAATAATAATAATAATAATAATAATGATTTCTCTTATTGGCCACAAGGGCTCACATACAAAACATTAAAAGACATGCATCAACATAAAAGACAAAAAACAGGACGATACAATGGATTTTCATGTGTAGACAATGTAATAACAATAAAAATTGAACAAATCAAAACTCCCAATAGGGGAGGCACTTTACGGTCCTTGTGGACAAACCCACAAAAGCCAGGTACACACTCAGAGTTGGTCCTTTCACATTGGCCATTCTTCCCACCTTTCAACAAACTTGCTACAAGGCAACACTTCACACTCCATCCTCAACTTCCTTTTCAAGTGAAACTTGAAAAAGTTGAAGGCTTAACCAAAAGGGAAAATAATAATAATTTCTCTTATTGACCACAGGGGCCCAAAACCTGGAGGACAATACCAATGGACGGGATACAACACATGAAAGAACATGTGGGGGTTTACATCAACCAAAAAAACGGCACTAAAATATTAAAGGATATAACAAAGGATATCTAAATAGAAGTTAGAGAAATAAATAATTGATAAATAAATAGAATCCCAAGTGCAGGGCAGTCCACTTTGAGTAATTTGGGGTAAACCCCACACAAAAGACCCGGATTAGTTTGCTATCCCCAAGGCATGGGAAGTGTCATTTTCCAGTTTCTTTCCTCCAACTTATAAAAGCATACTCAGAGTAGATCCCTTCAGCCTCTCCAGTCTTGCCACTCATGTCCTCCTTTTGATAACCATGCTAGAGGGCAGCACTTGTCTCTTTCCCCTCACCTTCCTCTTTGAATGATGTTTGAGGAAATCGACAAGAGCTTGACCAGATAGGAAAGTGCTTTTCTTCATACCTTTCGGACGGGTCCACAACACCACCTCTTCTGCCACTAAGCAGAGAAAGATCTGCTTTCCATCTTTGCTAACGGAAGGTTCTATGTTGATCTTCAGTATACACTCAGCTGACAGCCGGATCCATCTTACCTGAGTCAGCAGCTGCTCAGTTCAAGCTTAATAATAATAATAATTGCACAGAAAACAGCAAAGATTATACTGATCCTAGTACATGACTGGTTAATCTATTTTATTGACGCCCAAAAGGTTAAAAGGCAAAGTTGACCTTGGCAGAATTTGAAATCAGAACATAAAAATGGACAAAATGCCACTAATAATTCCGTCTGGTGTGCTAACGATTCTGCAAGCTCACCACCTTAATCATCATTATCATCATCATCCAGTGTTTTAAATCCAGGTTTTGTCCCTGTTAACGGGGGTTGTTGGATCTACCTCAATACCATAGCAACCAAGGTAAGCAGGTGCAGCCCACCCCAACCTTCAGGCTGGCTGGCTGGTGCCCATTCTCCTTAACTATCATTAGGCTTTTTTGGCGCTGGATTTTCTACAGGAAGCATGTCCTTGCTTACCCCCAACCTCAGTTTCTAGACATGAATGGTCCTGAGACCAAGGCCTCTACCAAAACATGTGGAAAACTAGCTCAGGAAGATCAGGGATGCTACTCCCTGAGATCTCTTTCAGAGCCCCACTACCTAATGATGATAATAATAATAATCCTTTTTACTATTGGCACGAGATCTGAAATTTGTGGGGAGGGGACTAGTCAATTACATCGACCCCAGTGCCTAACTGATACTTAGTTTATTGACCCCGAAAGAATGAAATACAAAGTCAATCTCGGCAGAATTTGAACTCAGAATGTTGCGACAGGCGAAATACTGCTTAGCATTTCGTCCGGTGTGCTAACGATTCTGCCAGCTCGCCACCCTAATAATAATAATAATAATAATAATAATAATAATAATAATAACAAGAGCGCAAACCTTTGCCAAGACAACACCAACATCCTCTCAATGATTAAGCAGAGATGATTTTTAAAATGAGAATATCTGAAATAAACTTGACTGCTCTCACAAACGAGAATACTAAAAATGAACCTGACTGCTCTCAAAAATTAAGTAAAAAAACAGAGGAAAAATAATCCAGAATCCTTGTCTGGTAACGGATTGATCCCAGAATCTAATCAGTTTGTGCCAGTCACGAGGCCAAACATCCCTGAAAGTTTCATCTGAATCCATCCAGCGGTTCTTGAGATATCTTGTCCATGGACAAACAAACAAAAACAACTGAGTACAATACCTCCACCTTCGCTGAGGTGGAGGTGGTAATAATAATAATAATAATAATAATAATAATGATGATTTTAGCACAAGGCCAGTAATTTCTGGGAAAGGGATAAACTGATTACATTGACCCCAGTAATCAACTGGTATGTATTTTATAATCATAATGATAATAACAACAATAATTACAACTATAATAAATAAATAAAAATGCTTATGTATAAGATAGGAAATTGTGATTTTATGCTGATACCATCATGTTTTTTTTTTAAAAAAAAGCTTGATAAGATAATATTATCATTATATCCGTAAAAACAAATACTAAATACTATTAGAAAATGTAGATTTTGAAAATATATTGGATAGTTCACAGATAAAAGGTTTATAATCTGTCTAAAGATTAGAATTTGTTAAAGTAGCACAACTAAGAAGGTTGTTCTGCCATTACACTTCAAAGTCAAACCATTTTTCTTTACTTTCTTTTGGCTTTTTGTTGTTTTCTTTTTATTTTGCATTTTTCTTTGTGTTCGGTTATTCCTTAACATATTTCAATAATTGAATTGTGGCCATACTGGGACATCACTTTGAAGGGTTTACTCAGTTATATTGACCCGTGTACTTTTATATATATATATATATATATATATATATATATATAAGGACTTCTTTCAGTTTCCGTCTACCAATCCATTCAGAAGGCTTTGGTAGAAACTTGCTCAAGGTGGCACACAGTAGAATTGAACCCAGAACCATGTCGTTTGTAAGCCAGCTACTTACCACACAGCCACTCCTATATATATATATATATATATATATATGAAATGGGCTTCTTTCAGTTTCTGTCTACCAAATCCATTCAGAAGGCTTTGCCCAAAGTGCTAGTGTCACACAGAAGAAATGAACCTAAGACCATATTTTTGAGAAGTGAACTTCTCAACTACACAGCCATGGTCAGCAAGTTTTGTATGTGTCTGAAGTAATTTGCTGTAATTTAATTTAGTTCTCATGCAAAAATTAATTTAACTTGAAGTGAAATAAACAATGTTTAAATGTTTAATTGTGGAGATTCATTCTGGATATGTCTTTAAAATAAAATATATTTAGAACAAGTGTAATGAACAGAACAGATTTGTTGCTTTGTAAGATATAGGTTGTATTTCTCCTGATAATTGCTGCAGTTTTTGTGTAGATATCATCATCATCGTTTAACGTCTGCTTTCCATGCTAGCATGGGTTGGACAATTTGACTGATGACTGGTGAACCAGATGGCTGCACCATGCTCCAATCTGATCTGGCAGAGTTTCTACAACTGGATACCCTTCCTAACACCAACCACTCCAAGATTGTAGTGGGTGCTTTTACGTGCCACCGGCACGAAGGCCTGTCAGGTGGTACTGGCAACAGCCATGCTCAAAATGGTGTATTTTACATGTCACCTGCACAGGAACCAGTCCAGCGGCACTGGCAACGATCTCGCTCGAATGTCTTTACACGTGCCACCGGCACAAGTGCCAGGAAGGCAATGCTGAGTACAGGTGCCATCATGATTTCACTTTCGCTTGCCGCATCAGGTCTTCGCAAGCCGAGTTTCATGTCCAATGAAGGAGACGACGTTGGCATGGGTGCCAGTCGTCGAATTAAGTTCGAATTAAATGTGTGTGTATGTGTGTTCTTGTCCCGACATCACATGATAGTTGTGAAAAGGCAACACCATCGTACTGTCAATGTTGTTCATTTCATGTGAAGAACATGCCTGTATTTGGGGAAATGTTATGCTTTGAGACAGGTAGGGTTGGTGACAGAAAAGGCATCCAGCTGTAGAATGTCTGCCTCAGTGAAACCTGTCTATGACAGTGTGTGGCTGAGTGTTTAGGATATTTGGCTCTTGATCCTAAGGCTGTGAGTTCAATTCCCTGCAACACCTTGTGTTCTTGAGCAAGACACTTTATTCCACATTGCTCTAGTTCACTCAGCTGGCAAAAATGAGTTGTGCCTGTAATTCAAAGGGCCAGCTTTGTTACATTCTGTGTTACACTGAATCTCCCTGAGAACTCTGTTAAGGGTACGTGTGTCTGTGGAGTGCTCAGCCACTTGCCCGTTAATTCCAAGAGCAGGCTGTTCCGTTGATTGGATCAACTGGAACCCTCGTTGTCATAACTGACAAAGTGCCAACTTTTTTAATTCTTACCTATGCAAACCTGGAAAAGTGGATGTTAAAATGATAACGAAAATGTCCTGATGAGATAACTCTATAATTCTGTTTGGTAATTTAATTTGAGAAAACAGAAATAGAGTCCATTACTATTTTGTATAATCTTCAATAATTTTTTTCGTTTTTTTAAAAATTTTTCTGAGAAAATTTGCAAGATTAATGTGTTAAGGAAATGCTAAGAAAGTATTGAAATTTCTTACCTGCTTATATGGATGCAAAGAAAGAGTGAGAGAGAGAGAGAGAGACAGTCAGACAGAGAGACTGACAGAAAGGTTAAGAAAGAAAGAAGAAAAGAGAGATAACTTGGTTGTGGGTTTTTATTAACAAATTAGCATCTGACAAATACACATTAAACATCATTTATTTTATAAATCTTTATCTTGTTTCATTCCTTAGACTGCAGCCATGCTGGGGCACCACCTTGAAGAATCTTAGTTGAACACTGATTGTCAAGAGGGACACTAACACACACACACACACACACACACACATAATGGGCTACTTTCAGTTTCCGTCTACCAAATCCACTCACAAGGCTTTGATTAGCCTGAGGCTATAGTAGAAGACACTTGCCCAAGGTGCCACAAAGTGGGACTGAACCCGGAACCATGTGGTTGGTAAGTAAGCTACTTACCACACTGCCACTGTTTCAAATTTTGGCACAAGGTCTGCAGTTTTTCAGTGGGAGGGAGTTAAGTCAATTAGATCACGCCCAGTATTCAACAGGTACTTGGCTTATCAACCCTGGAAGGGTTGAGAGACAGAGTTGACCTTGGCCGAATTTGAACTCACAACGCAAAGACAGGCAAAATGCCATCAAGCATTTTTTCCCAGCATGCTAAAAATTCTGCCAGCTCAACGCCTTCAACCATTAGATAATTATAAAACAAAAATTTAATTAATTATGGCTGGTGATTAAAGATTTTGATCAATTTTTAAATTACCTCAAGATGAGATATTTTATATTCATAGTAAAACAACAACAACAGCAGCAGCAGCAGCAGCAACACTAAGATAGATAACATAATTTGCTGGAAATTTCGGTTACTAAAACATATGGCACATGTCTGAGAGCTTCAACTTGTCTTTGTTTTTTGTTTGTTTGTTTGTTTTTTGGGTTTTTTTTTTTGCTTTTTGCTTTACATGTTTCTAACTTCATGATTATTGTTTAAGAGGATTAATGATTTAACTGATTAAGATAAGCGGGTTTTATTTTGTATGATGCATTCAAGTTCAGACTATATCTGGTTTATACTGGAGAATTATTCAAACCTTTATATAATGAAATTTCCAGTCAACCTTCTGCTATCACCACCACCACCATCATCATCATCATCATCATCATCATCAACAAGGACAATTCCCTTCTAATGCTGATTGTTGTCATCAGCCATTTAACATTTATTTCTCCATACTGTCTTAGATCGGACATATCTCTTCAGCAGCTTATCTCCTGTCATTTTTATTCTCTTTAATCTCTTCAGTGAGACATCAGCTTTTCAGGATATGACATAATCATTTGGTCACAAATCTTCATTCATTCTACCTATGTCCATTGCCCTCCACTGCCTCCTGCTACAACCATTCAATGTCATCATCATCATCATCATCATCATCAATGTCCATCTTGCTATGCTTGCATGGATTGGATGGAATTTGTTGAGGTAGATTTTCTTCAGCTGCATGCTTTTCCTGTCACCAACCCTCACCTGTTTCCAAGCAAAGTAATATTTCCCCATGGCCAGACATGTTTTTATGGAAGATTGAAAACAAAGCACTCTGCATGCATGATAGGGACACTTATTTATAACTATCATATGATGTTAAGACAAAGTGAATGTGTATACAAGCATATATACTCTCTCTCTCTCTCTCTCTCTCATTCATCACATACACACACACATTTCGTGATATGGTAAGAAGTGGTGCAATTCCAGAGTTTGGTTTGACTTCATTATTACAATTCACACACACACACACACACATATATATATATGGTGTTGGTGGCATGCATAAAAAGCACCCAGTGCGCTTTGTAAAGTGGTTGGTGTTAGGAAGAGCATTCAGCTGTAAAAATCATGCCAAATGCAGACAGTGGATCTTGGTGCTGCCCTCTCGCTTGCCAGTGTGGAAGATGGATATTAAATCATGATGATGATGGTATTTATAATCATAGGCGTAGGTGTGGCTGTGTAGTAAGTAGCTTGCTTACCAACCACATGGTTCCAGGTTCAGTCCCACTGCGTGGCACCTTGGGCAAGTGTCTTCTAGTATAGCCTTGGGCCAACCAAAGCCTTGTGAGTGGATATGGTAGACAGAAACTGAAAGAAGCCCATCATATATGTATATATATATATATCATCATCATTGTTTAACGTCCGCTTTCCATGCTAGCATGGGTTGAACGATTTGACTGAGGACTGGTGAAACCGGATGGCTACACCAGGCTCCAATCTGATTTGGCAGAGTTTCTTCAGCTGGATGCCCTTCTATATATATATAT
>NC_068988.1:9740986-9742627 GCF_001194135.2 Octopus bimaculoides
GAAGTAGATATTAAAATGATGAGGAGGAGGAGGAAGGGGATTTTGGGAATGATTTCTACAGCTGGATGAGTCTCCTCTCATCAGCCAGTTTTATAAACTGTACTTGATGCTCCTCATCTTGGCACTGGCATTAAAATGGTACACAAACTCATCGATTCCAGTATCATAAAACAAAATGGAAATTAAAAACATTTAATATAGATTCATATTCTGTTTATTATTAATGTTTCTTGATTTATTTTAAATCTTATTTTCTTCACCCCCCCCCCTTTGTTTTCCCATTCCAAGAAATTCAGACTTAGCAAGAGCAGTTCCTTTAAATTCTGGACATTTTTCTCTTTTTTTTCTCTCTACAACTATTTGGTCTTTTTTGTTTGGTTGTTTTGTTCTGTTTTTCATGTGACTCATTCTCATCTCAGATTTTCTTTTGCTATTCGAACCTCTGCCTGGATTTACTTTGCTAAGTAAATAAATAAATAAATAAATAAGAAGTTGGTCCTAAGCTTATTGATTTCATCTTCGTCTAATGTTCAAATTTAAAGTGTTTAAAGATAAACTTTGGCTGCTTTCAACAACGAATTATAATAAATTTTATCATCATCATCATCATCACCACCATCATTATTATTGTTGTTGTCATTGTTGTTTTCTTACTGATGTTGCTGTTTATAAATGTCATGAACTTTTACATACAGTCTCCATCTTGAAATTTCCAAGATAAAAAAAAAATATATATATATATAAAGGAAAGATTGATTTCAAAATTATTTAGTCAAAAATCAATTATCTATTAAATATCAATTGAAATAAAGTTATGAAACAACTGTAACAAAAAAGAAATTTAGGAACTGCTTTAGATGAAAATCCTTAAGTTATGAACTATATTGGAAATAATCAGTAACTATTATTTCATTCTGTTTACGAAGCATTAATAGACCCAGGAGGTTTAGCTGTAAAAGATTAAAGGTTAATATATTATGTTGGGAAAAAAATAGGTTTTATTAAAAAAAAAAGTTTATTTTTTGATGTGTAAACACTACAGTCAACCCTTTTTATGCTAATTCGTCTAAAGTTGCTCTTGATTCTATGATACAAACTTCTTGTTTTATGGTGATCTAAATTAGAACCTTCCATTAGAAATTCCATGTTAATTTGTTCCAAACACCAGCTTGATAATATCAAGGGTATTTCACTAAATTCTTCATTATTCTAAAAATCTGTTGAAGCAAAAGTAATATATTTATTTGCAGAAATATGGTAACAAAAGGGTTAAAATGATCTAAATTTAAATCTCAATACTATGTCAGATATCGATCTTCTGGCCGCCTCTTTAATCTTCGCCGATTTGCTGCCAATTCAAAGGTTCTCCAGTCTATTATTCGTGACCTCCTTTATGCAGATGACTGTGACTTAGTCACTCATACAGTGGATGACATGCAAATACTCATGAATTGCATTTCTGCTTCTTGCAAGGCATTTGGACTCAGCATTAGCCTGGACAAGACTGTTGTAATGTTCCAGCCTGCACCAGGAAATCCACATGTGAAACCAGCTATCTTGGTTGAAGGAACTATTCTGAAGGTAGTCGACAAGTTTGTCTACCTGGGCAGCACACTCAGCCGTTCTTGCTCCCTGGATGAG
>NC_068988.1:9743518-9748911 GCF_001194135.2 Octopus bimaculoides
TTTTTTTTTTTTTTTTTTTTTCTGTTGGTCTCATTGCTTACCGAATAAGCTACAGGAGCATAAACAAACCAGTGCCAGTCTTCAAGTGGTTGTGTGGAACAAACAACACAAAAACAAACATACCCAGATATAAACATACATGTATGTGGGATCATTATTATCATCATCAACATCATCATTAAACGTCTGTTTTCCATGCTGGCATGGGTTGGATGGTTTGACCAGGGCTGGTCAGCTGCCCAAGCTCCATGTCTGTTTTAGCATGGTCTCTACAGCTGGATGCCCTTCCTAATACCAACCACTTCACAGAGTGTGCAGGGTGTTTTTATGCAGCACCCATGAGCCTGCATATAAAAATCATCCATTTGTATGTATGTTTATATATATATGCTGATGGCATGTATATATATACATATATATCGTTGCTAAAATGCAAAAGTGTCATAAGTCCAAAACGTTGCTTTTTCAGAAAACGAAAAAATAGTTTCACCATTCCATAACAAAACCATTGTAGTACACTTTGACAATTTTTGTTATCTTGGCATCTGAAGCAGCTGGAGATATGATAGTTTGACCAAAAGAACCGGCTATTGCAAGCAAAATGAAATATTGTAAAAAACTCATTTAGCCAAATTTGGACATACAACAATTTAACAAAATAGCAACAATATATATATATATATATATATATATATATACATACACGCACACAATGGTTTTTTTTTCAGTTCTTGTCTAGCAAATCCACTCACAAGCTTTGGTCAACCCAAGGCTATAACAGTAGACATACACATGCATGTACATGTGCGCATGCACACACACACACACACACACACATATGATGGGCTTCTTTCAATTTTTGTCTATTACATCCACTCTCAAGACTTTTATTGGCTTGGGGCTGTAGCAGAAGACATTTGCCCAAGATTCCATGCAGTCGGACTGAACCCAAAACTACGCAAACTTCTTAACCATGCAACCACATCCGCACTTGGCAGTGCTCATTCAGAGTCAGAACCTGATGATGATGATGATGATATAAATAAATAGGAAGACCACCAAAGTAAAATAAGGAAAGAAAATATGCGTTGAATATTTTGATCTTCTTCTGTAGACATTGACTCAGCTCTTCGTTCTTGTTGATGATTTTGAGATAAAACCAAACTAATCCGGATTTGAAAAAGTAAAATAAAAACAGCAGCTGTTCTTTAATTCCTTATTAGAAGAACAAGGTCTTAAGATTTGTGAGCAAATTTTTACGTTTTGTTTGAAAAGCAATATTTGATGTTTTTTATGGTTACTAATGCCTTTTCTGGAAGAAAAGTTTATTTTTTTACCAAGAAAACTCCACAAAAAAAGATTGAAAGTAGATGATTTAAACTATAAGTTATGTTTTGTTCTTGCAGGGAGATCATGTGTGGCTGGAGCCAAAGACCAAAGAAGAATTTTCTGTGGCCATTGGTGCCCGGGTGAAATTTACAGAGTCTGGAAGAGTTCTTGTTGTCGATGACGATGGGAAAGTAAGAATTTTGCTTTACAGCATTCTTTTCTTTTGTCCTTTTAATTGTTAAAGATTTAACTAACACAACTGTGATTGCCTCTTACAGGAAAATTACACACCCAACACCAAATATTCTTCAAATTTTTAACAAGATACTTCTGCATTGCATAACTTATTTATTTATTTATTTATGTGTTTCAGCCAAGTGGCTGCGGTCATGCTGGTATGTCTTTTAAGTGTTCAGTATCTGTTTGCTGGAAGGTCTCTTAGGCCTTCCAACAAACTCTCTCATTGTTGGAGTACTCTCTCTTTTACTTGTTTCAGTCATTTGGCTGTGGCCATGCTGGAGCACCACCTTTAGTCGAGCAAATCGACCCCAGGACTTATTCTTTGTAAGCCTAGTACTTATTCTATCGACCCTTTTGCTGAACCACTAAGTTACGGGGACGTAAACTCACCAGCATCGGTTGTCAAGCGATGTTGGGGGGACAAACACAGACACACAAACATATGTGTGTTGGTACTCTGTCACTTACGATGTCGAGGGTTCCAGTTGATCCGATCAACGGAACAGCCTGCTCGTGAAATTAACGTGCAAGTGGCTGAGCACTCCACAGACACGTGTACCCTTAACGTAGTTCTCGGGGATATTCAGCATGACACAGTGTGACAAGGCTGACCCTCTGAATTACAGGCACAACAGGAAGTAAGAGTGAGAAAAAGTTGTGGTGGAAGAGTACAGCAGGGTTTGCCACCATCCCCTGCCGGAGCCTTCTGGAGCTTTAGGTGTTTTTGCTCAATAAACACTCACAACACCCGGTCTGGGAATCAAAACCACGATCTTATGACCGCGAGTCCGCTGCCCTAACCACTGAGCCATTGCGCCTCCTCTACACAAACATATACACACACACATACATATATATACATATATACGATGGGCTTCTTCTCAGTTTCCGTCTACCAAATCCACTCACAAGACTTCGGTCGGCCAGAGGCTATAGTAGAAGGCACTTGCCCAAGATGCTACGCAGTGGGACTGAACCCGGAACCATGTGGTTGGTAAGCAAGCTACTTACCACACAGCCACTGCTATGCCTACTCTAGGATTTATTGTGACTTGTTATTGGTGGAGAATTTACTCCATGGTTTTATCATAATAATTTTAACAGCTACTCTGTCTCTCTGTCAACTTATCCATCTGTCTATCTAACTGTATGTCTGTCAATCTATATTTGTCTAGTTCTATATCTTAGTTAATCTGTCTGTGCTTCTCTATAAATATCTATATCTACCAATCTGACTACGTTTCTCTTTGTCTTCCTATCTATCTACCTACCTATTTCTCTCTCTCTCTCTCTCTCTCTCTCTGCAACTGTCTGTCTCTCTGTAACTGTCTGTCTCTCTGTAACTGTCTGTCTCTCTGCTCATCTATCGTCTCTCTTTTTTCCATTTTCTTTTCTCTTACATCTTTAAGAATTATCACTAATGTACCATTGTGGACATTTACTTAAAAGAAAAATCTTCTAAAATGTAAGACACACAATGGCTGTCTGCTATTCTAAGTTGACTCATTTCCATTCTATTTTCGTTCACAACACTCTCTTCTATATTTTCCAGTGATTGTTTATTTAGCTAACTCCTTGGTCCACTCTCCCCTCTGGTCTGACCATCTCTGACCTCTTCCTCCGCTATGTCCCTGCTCTCTTTACCCCTCATGCTTTCTTTCCTCTTCCTCTCTCTTCCACCCCTCTCCTTCTCTCCCTACCCCACCTCCACCATTCTGCCGTGTCTCTCTTACCACTCTTGAGGTCTCTCAGCTACACTTTCTTTGCATAAAGTTTTTCTTTTCTTTTCTTTTTCAAGCTACGAAATAAATAAATAATTAAACAGACAAATAAACAAATAAAAGAAGTCGTGGTGGAGGGAGAGGAGTCGTGGTGGCGGTGGTAAACTAATATTAGCCTTGAGAAATTCAGAATGAAAACTATTAATTATTGTTTTTTATTCTAAGCAGACTGAGAATTATTCTTTAGAAAACAACATGTGAGAAAAGTCTCTGTTTAGTTTATTACCTATCTTATTTTAGGTTTAACTCTATGCGCACACACACACACACACACGCTCACACATGTTAATTTATATATACATGCGCACACACACGTTAATTTATATATACACGCACACACGTTAATTTATATATACACACACACATGTTAATTTATATATACAGGCACACACATTAATTTATATATACATGCACACATGTTAATATATACACACACATCAATTATATACACGCACACACACGTCAATTTATATATATATATACACACACACACACACACACACACACATATACACACATACCTACACACACATTATCGTTAATTTATATGCATTTATACATACAACTCATCATAACACTCATGAACAAACAAATGCATACACACACACACACACATACATATATATGTGTATGTGTGTGTGTGTATGTGTATATATATATATATATGTGTTTGTGTGTGCACACACATGCACACAAATACATATGCGGAAACACATACTCATATATGTACATATATATATATATACATATATACATGCACATACACACACACACACACACACACACATTCATTTACTCTCACACACACAAACACAGACATTTGCTCTCACTTACTCATTCACACACACACACACACACACACACACACACACACACCATTCCAAGCAGTCAATAGCTTATTTCTATTGTGGCTAAAAGTGTTTATTTAACGAGGTTTTGCTTAATGCTTATTTACCGAGTGTTTATTTACCAATTTACATTAAGCTTCCATTCCTTTAATTAATATCCTTTCAATGGAGAAGTTTAATTTTCCTTCAGCATTGTAACATTTCGGTGCATATTTTACATTCATAAAATTGATGTCCTTCTTATGTGGTGTTTACAGATTTAGAGACCAAACTCTTGTGATTTGGTAAACAGAAGCTGAAAGAAGCCTGTCATATATCATCATCATCGTTTAACGTCCGCTTTCCATGCTAGCATGGGTTGGACGGTTTGATTGAGGACTGGCAAGCCAGAAGGCTGCACCAGGCTCTAGTCTGATCTGGCAGAGTTTCTACAGCTGGATGCCCTTCCTATTGCCAACCACTCCGAGAGTGTAGTGGGTGCTTTTACGTGCCACTGGCACGAGGGCCAGTGACACGGTACTGGCAATGGCCTCACTCAAAAGGTGTTTTTTTACGTGCCACCTGCACTTTTCACACAGCTGTAGTCATCCATTCACAACTAACGACCATATCAGCGCAGTCGTCTCTCTTGCACATCGCATCTGACATTTCTTAAGTCCAACTTTTCTCTCAGGGCGCTTACACTCTGTCAATTATGCACACTTACATTACACATATAGAAGAGCCGGTGGCACGTAAAAGCACCTGTTACACTCTCGGAGTAGTTGGCATTAGGAAGGGCATCCAGCTGAAGAAACTCTGCCAGATCAGATTGGAGCCTGGTGTAGCCATCTGGTTTCACCAGTCATCAGTCAAATCGTCCAACCCATGCTAGCATGGAAAGCGGACGTTAAATGATGATGATGTTGATGATGATGATGATATATACATCATTCCATTTCATAGTGGTATGAGTTGAATTAGCCGACAATATTGATATTCCGATCTTCATTCTGCCCTTGAAATAAATTCTTTTGAAAATCCTGACACTTCAATAGCAGACTTTCCTGCCTTTCCTAACCTCCTGTTCACCTCTTGATACAACCAGATCTATCAATAGCACAATTATTATACACAATCACCAAACTGAATCATGTGAAAATGTTCAGGACATCGTTTCAATTGAAGTTCTCTTTCTCTCTCCCCCTCTCCCCTC
>NC_068988.1:9749234-9752731 GCF_001194135.2 Octopus bimaculoides
TACTAAAATAATTTTATCATGAAATACATTTACATTTTGTAATGGTTCGTACCGGTTTCAGTCTTTCCAACTTTTTCTAAGTTGGAAAAGTCGAAAAGTCTGAAACCGGTACTAACCGTTACAAAATGTATTTCATGATAAAATTATTTTAGCATTTTCTACCCTTGTCTTACTTTCCTTATATGTATCAGCTTGTGTGTTACTTTTCGGCCTTCTACGTATATATATATATATATATATATATGTGTGTGTGTGTGTGTGTGTATATATATGAGAGAGAGAAATAGAAAATAGAAAGAACAACATTGTTTATTTAAAATACCTACAATTGTTTCAACACATTTTTATACCTGTAGTACATTGGTGCAATGTTGTGTAATCATTATCATCCATCCAAGGTGTAAAATGCACCTCCTCAGGTGATTATTCAAATAAGTCCTTCATTAGATCCGCCCATCACTTCACTCAGTCAATAACTGTGGATAAGCAAGGTTTCTACCTGAATCTTATTCAACTATACATCTATCCATCCATCCATCTATCTGTGTGTATATCTTTGAGTCTGTGTTTGTCCCCTGCCACTGCTCAACAGCTGGTATGTTTGCATCACCTTAACAGTTCAGCAAAGGTAACTAACAGAATAAGTTCCAGACTTAAAATGAAATGGTTCTGATGTCAATGCATTCGACTAAAATTCTTCATGGCTGTTTTTACTACTTTTAATCAAATGACTGAAAGAGGTAAAAAAATAAAATGTGTGTGTGTGTTGTGTGTTTGCTTGCTTGTCCTGACATTGTGTGATAGTCGTAAATGAGTGTCACTGTCATACAAGCAGTGTCATTCATTTCCAGTATTCTACAAAAACATGTCTGATCATGAAAAGATACCACTTTGCTTGGAAACAGGGGAGGCTTGGTGACAGAAAAGGATCTGGTTGTAGAAAATGCCATGTGAAAAGCACCATTCGAGTATTGGTTGATGTTAATGCTGCCTGACTGGCTCCTGTGCCGGTGGCACATAAAAAGCACCCACTACAGTCACGGAGTGTTTGGCGTTAGGAAGGGCATCCAGCAGTAGAAATATGGTATGGGTATCACGACTACCCATTTGATTTTCATTTTGATGTTGATGTACTTGACTCAATAAGTCTCCTCAAGCACAGCAGGTCGCCCTACGATCCAAGGTACTTTTGAGTGGGCTGGGGCTGGTTATGCGAAACTGGTGTAGGATACAGCCGTGAACTCACTTTATTTGCTGGGTCTTCACAGTCACAGCCTATCTCCAGAGGTCTTGGTCATTCATCATTGCCTCTGTGAGGCCCAACGTTTGAAGGTCATGCTTCACCACCTCATCCCATGTCTTCCTGGGCCTACCTGTACCCCAGATTTCTTCAACTGTTTGGGAGTGGCACTTCTTCACACAGCTCTCCTCATCCATCCGTAGTACATGACCATACAAGTGCAAACGTCTCTCTTCCATGCCACATCCAACATTTCTCTCAGGGCGCTTACACTCTCTTGTGTGTGCACACTGACATTACACATCCAGATGATCATGCTAGCTTCATTTCTTTTGAGCTTACGCATGTCCTCCGCAGTCACAGCCCATGCTTCACAGCCGTGAAGCATGGCAGTTCGCACACATGCATCGTACAATCTATCTTTGTCTCTGAGTGAAAGACCCATTGTCACCCACCAGCAGGGGTAGAAGCTTTCTAAACTTTGCCCAGCTTATTCTTATTCTAGTGGTAACACTCTCAGAACATCCAGCTGTAGAAAATCTGCCTCAGCAAATTCTGTCCAACCCATGCAAGCATGGAAAAGTGGATGTTATGATGATGATATATACTGTATATACTGTCTTCTGCTAGAAGAGTAGTATTTAATTGCCAAGAGAAACTCCTCCCAGCACTTCTACTACTATTACTTCTCCTCCTCCTCTCCTATTATATCATTCTTTCACTATAATTACCTCTGACACTAATTATGCCTCTGGCAAAATAAATGTGAAGTAGAATGCTTTCTTCTTAGCTCAGAGATTCCATTATTGTTGTTGTTTCACTAGAAATACAGCATCGATAGTGGTCATTGTTGTTTAACTCCAAGTGAGTCTAGATCAAACGCGCCAATCATAAATCATCATTTCATATCTGTTTTCCATGCTGGCATGGGTTGGACAGTTTGACTGGAACTGGCTAACCGGAGAGCTGCTCCAGGCTTCGTTTGTCTGTTCTAGCATGGTTGCTATGGCCGAATGCCCTTCCTAATGCTAAGCACTTTACAGAATATACTGGATGCTTTATATGTGACACCAGCACAGGTGCTTTTTAGGTGGCACCAGCACAAGTGCTTCTCCACTACATGCTGTTGGGACCATTGTCAAAACATCTATAGTTTTATGTCTAGGTGCTGACCCCAAATGGCTTTGTAAGCACAAGGCCTGCAATTATAAGAGAAAGAATACGTTATTACCATTGAAAAGATGAAAGGAAAGTGAACTTTGGTGTAATTTGAAATTAGAATGTGAATAGCCATAAGGAATGCCGCTAAGAATTCTGCCAATGTGCCTCCTTATTGCCAATAATAATAATTGTTGTTTCCAATTTTGGCCCTTTCAAGTAGCCAATTCTAAAACAGGTAGGAAGAAATAGATTGGAGAAAGAAATTGATCCCAATATTTGACTGGTACTTTATGAATCCCACAGGGATGAAAAATAAATTAACCTTTACCAGGATTTGAAATCAGAATGCAGAGGACCAGAAGAAATAGCGTAAAGCATTTTATCCCACGCTCTAATCATTCTGCCCCTCTGCTATCTTAAAAATGGAGGTGAAGAGCTGAGATTTAAATATACCTGTATGGGTGTACTTTAAATATTAATCTGACCCAATCATTGAAGGTGCCATGTACTTCACTAAACCTATGTCCTTAAAACCTAAATAAATGACACCAAATACTATAGAACAGTTTATGCAGCTCTTAGTTGTTTTCAACGACTCCCCTACACTGAAATATCTATATATAGAAATCAGTCTAGGCCATCATTCCACACGGGTGAACTGTAAAGTGATAGCAGCCAAAAATATGAGTTTATCTTAGAACAAATTTCAACATTTTGGCAATAGGAAAAAAAAAGTAATTATGTTTTTTTTTAAATATGTGGTGCAATAAATATTGGTAAAACTGTGTTGGTAAACCTTTTTGTTGCTGTATTTCTGATAATCTTTAAGAGATTCGCAAAATTCTGAAAGGCTTTACTGAACATTCCCTGTATATTTTTGGGGTGGGGTTGAGCACAGAAATTTACATTATGTCCAAGGCGTAGGAGTGGCTGTGTGGTAAGTAGTTTGCTTACCAACCACATGGTTCTGGGTTCAGTCCCACTGCGTGGCACTTTGGGCAAGTGTTTTCTACTATAGCTTTGGGCTGACCAAAGCCTTGTGAGTGGATTTGGTAGACGGAAACTGAAAGAAGCCTGTCGTATATATATATATATA
>NC_068988.1:9752838-9753497 GCF_001194135.2 Octopus bimaculoides
AAACATCGCTTGACAACCGATACTGGTGTGTTTACGTCCCCGTAACTTAGCGGTTCGGCAAAACAAACCAATAGAATAAGTACTAGTCTTCCAAAGAATAAGTCCTGGAGTCGATTTGCTCGACTAAAGGCGGTGCTCCAGCATGGCCGCAGTCAAATGACTGAAACAAGTAAAAGAGAAAGAGTAAAGAGTAAGAGTATATTTATATATATATATATATACACACACACACGCAATGGGCTTCTTACAGTTTCCATCTACCAAATCCACTCGCAAGGCTTTGGTTGGCCCATGATGGCCACAGTAGAAGACACTTCCCCAAATTGTCATGCAGTGGGACTGAACCCAGAACCATGTGGTAGGAAAGGAAGCTTCTTACCACAGCCACTCCTTTATATAGGATCAAGCTTTGGCTGTGGTAGACAAGACTTGCCTAAGGTGCCATACAGAGAAAAACATATTTTTGTGAAATGAATTTCTGAACTACAAAACCATGTTTGCACCTATGTTCATATTAAAAAGGAAAAAGGAAAATTTCATTTCTTTTTTTCACTTTTGGAATAATTAACATTCCATTTGTTTCTTTATTTCTTTATTCATTTGTTCATTTTTCTGACAAAGGCCTGTTTAAATTATTGCTGCAGTTCACCTAGTTTTCA
>NC_068988.1:9753507-9755910 GCF_001194135.2 Octopus bimaculoides
CTATAATTTTCATTTTTTTTTCTGTCTTTTTTTTTTTTTGAAATATAGAATCCTGTTGAAATAGCATGAGACTCTTTAATTACTCGGTATTAATTACTCAGTGTAAACTTTTAATGAAATACTCTGATTTCATTTATGTGCAGGTGGTAATTGTGTGGTTAGTGAGTTTGCGTTGCACCCAGTCTCACTGTGTGGAACTTTGGGAAAGTGCCTTCTATTACAGCATACAGCACAGATCCTTTATTTGAGGAGACAATTTCTTTAACTTCAGCTGAAAATCACCATGTTTTGTCATTTCAAGCCAGTTTCTCTTGGCTTCCAGCAAATTGTCAACTGCACTGAATCCACATTCGACCAAATAAGATGAAGGAAAACGAATCGATAATCCTCTTGGACAATTGATATTGAAACAGAGAAACAAACGCCTAACAGATGCAGATACTGCACTTGGTACACTGATTGGTCGTAGCTACATCGATTCCCATGGTTTAAGTATAAATATTGCATGGCGATGGTTTTTGTTTTTCGTTTCAATGTCCAAAGATAGGTTTAAGGTCGACAAGTGTGTGCTCAGGTCACTTGCAAAAATGTTCACGGCCCACACTAATATATGTCCCACCCCAATTTTCCCATGCCCCACGTTAGCAAACACTGACATAGATGGATAAGTCTTGGGGTTACCTCTTCATAGGAATATGATTTGGCCACTTCAGGATAAAGAACTCAAAGTGCTTGGTCTGAGTCTTAATATAATTTATTAAAAGCAATCAATCCATTAAAATATGATTTGCTTCATCTGACTAAACAAAGCGTATTTTGTTGGCCTCGTTATTTTTAATGAGACACGTGTGTGTGTGTGTGTGTTTATATATCTTTTATCTTTTACTTGTTTCAGTCATTGGACTGTGGCCATGCTGGGGCACTGCCCTGAAGAGTTTAGTGAAACTGATCAACCATATTTGTTTTTAGTCTGTTACTTATTTCTGTTGGTCTTTTCTGTCAAACTGGTCAGTAAAGGTGAGCATAAACAAACCAACACTGTTTGTCAAGCAGTGGTGGGAGACAAACACAACAGCACACACACAAAAATATATATATGTGTGTGTGTATTTATATACACCATAGATTTCTTTCAGTTTCTTTCAACCAAATCCACTCACAAGATTTTGGCCAGTCTGGAGTTATGAAAGACATTTGTCTAAGGTATCACACAGTGGGACTGAACCCAAGATCACATGGCTGGGAAGAAATCTTCTTAGCTACACAGCTACACCTGCATCTATAGGTGTCTATTCATCTGCAAAATTAAACGAAGAATTCTGTGTGAAATAAGAATATTCAAAATTAGTTTACTGTTGATGTAATCATCATCATTATCATCATCATCATCGTTTAACATCCGTTTTCCATGCTGGCATGGGTTGGACGGTTCGAGTGGGGTCTGGGAAGCCAGGAGGCTGCACCAGGCTCCAGTCTGAAATATTTAAATATTTTTCAAATCACAGTCCCACATGGAATCTGAAATTCCTTTGTGACTGATTTTTTTATTCCTTCTCCCCACCCCCTTGCTTGTTACTCTTCTCCAGAAAATAGGGGACATCTTTTGGTACCCGTCATACATGAGTCAGCTGTTTGTTAGGGTCTCGGCTGGTTAAATGGCTCCTCCCTCACCCTTTACTTTTTAGGAAGTGATAATGTTCTGTATGATGATGATGATGATGGCACTGGGATCAAATATTTTTGTAACCCTAGGAAACCATCAAATGTTAAATTTGTGTGTGTGCGTGCGTGCGTATGAATGTTTTATCCAGGTGTGAATGAACATGTATGTATGTATGTGTGTGTTTGTGAGTATGCACGTGGGAATGTGTGTGTGTGTGGATGCGTGTTTATGCATGTATGTATTTGAATGTGATGGTGTGTGATTGTGTGGATCGTGTGCATGGGTGTGTATGAACGTGTGTGTATGTGTATATATGCTTGGAATGTTCTTTGATATGATTCATCCAAAGGTAAAAAAAAAAAAGAAAAAAATTTTTAAATAACAAAATAAATAAATAAAGCAGACGTTTAAAAATCAATATAATTGAATGAGGCCATTACTGTGTGTCTGTATGTCTGAGTGTGGCTGAAAAGCATTTTATCTCACCATTTCTACTGGGAAACAAAAATAATAATAAAAATAATAATGATGATGATGATGATGATGATGATGATGATAAAGAAAAAGAAATCTCTAATATTCCTTGATATTGATTTCTATAAAGTTTTTAATTTCTATCACTTTCATATGAGTCTGCATATACAAGTGGATGAGCGTAAATGCAAGTGAGTGTGTAAGCCTGTATCTGTGTGGGAGCTGTGTTTCTGAAAGACTAGCTTCATCTCTTTCTCCCTTGTCTT
>NC_068988.1:9756191-9758609 GCF_001194135.2 Octopus bimaculoides
TATATATATACATATATATATATATGTATATATAAGGCATTTAACACAAAAAACTGGTTTTTCAGCTTTAGTTGTAACCATATCTTATTTTATTTTTCTATTCTTCCTCCCTTGTTTTACTCACACGCACACACACACACACACATGCGCATAAATAAACACACACACAAACTGCTAAACACACGTACACACGTATTCACTCACGCACACATTCCAGCGTAGACACCCTGTTTAGCACCCAGAAAGTTAACCCTCATCAACCTATGTGCTATTTATTCGTTTATTTGAACACTTTCCTGTTTTCAAAATGATAGTTTATCTCGACCAACAGTTTTGATTTTAGTTATTCATTACTCTTCACTTAAAATTTGCCCTTGATTAATGACTTATTAAAGTTTTCAAGATAATTGTAGTTACACATTCACACACACACACACACATGCCTATTCACATGCATGTATACAAACATGTACATTCACACATACCTTTACAGATTCACACACTCACAAATACTGGTACGTCCATTCACAAAGAGTTCACACACATTTTGTACACACAAGCCTACATACTCCATACTCATGCATGCAGGCTTTCTCTCTTTCTCTCTCTCTCACACATACACGCACACAAGTAAGTACACACATACACACAGCTACACACACTCTCTTACGCACACATCTCGTGTACACATACAGGCTTACACACCCACAAGCACACATTCATAAGCTCACATTTGCAGGTTAAAGCACACACACACACACACACACACACACACACACACACTCTTTCTCTCTCTCCCTCTCTCCCTCTCTCCTTCTCTCTTTCTCCCTCTCTCCTTCTCTCTTTCTCCCTCTCCTTCTCTCTCCTCTCTCTCTCTCCTCTCTCTCTCTCCTCTCTCTCTCTCCCTCTCTCTCACACATGCACATTCGTGTGTGTTTGTGTGCTCCTACACATATTAGTTCAAGTTCCTTAGTTGTGGCCATGCTGAAGCACCTTCATCTCTGATAATCACATAATAAAGATATCAGAGTACTCATTCCTTCTTCTGTATTTCCTGAATCATTGTTATTGTTTAACCCCAGGTCAGCACTGGTCAAGGTGACCTTTAATCAGAAGTAGTCCAGCCATGACCATCCCATCCCTTTTTGTTTTTCTGGCCCAGTGTAACTTGGGCTACATATTCTAATTCACCGTGTCCTTTTCTTTAAGAAAGGATCTGATGTGAGGCATAATTGGCTGCTATTTCCAACAAATCAAGCAGTTACTCCTTTATTGATTGAAGTGTTAATTATGTCTAACTTGAACAGTTTTGTCTCAATCAATCAGGTGTGTGTGTGTGTGTGTGTGTGTGTGTGTGTGTGTGTGTGTGTGTGTGTGTGTGTGTGTGTGTGTGTGTGCAGATAAAGAGTTCCCTAGATGAAGCTTCACATTTCTTTAGACTTTAGTTCTTCAAGACTGTGAAATGGGAATTAAAATTCCTCTTAAACACCATTATTTCTATGATTTATTTTTCTCTAGCTGTACCTAATAAATTTTCAGCTATTAATTAATTGTTTACAGTCAAATTTAATTAACCATTTTTCATACTTAACAATAAACTATTGAAATATCTCTTGCAAGAAATTCAGACAAGTTCCATGTTTTCTTGGAATATTTGTTTGTTTGTTTGTTTGTTTTATACAGTGAATGTCATTTATAATAGCATCAAATTCATTATGAAGAAAGTCTTGGAGTCTATTTTCCAAATCATTTAACCTTTTTGATACCAATCTATTTGAGATCACCTGTAGTTCTGTGTTATAAACCTCCTGTTTTAAATTGATCTAAATTAAATCCTTCCATCAAAACAGCATGTTAATTTATTTTTCAAGGTATTAGTTTAATAATAATAATAATGTTATGTTACTAAATTCTTCATTATTTTCAAAATTAATCGAAAGAAATACAACATATTTCAACAGACATATGGTAACAAAAGGGTTAAATTGATCTAAATTAAAACCTTCTATCAAAATTTCATGTTAATTTGTTCCAAACACTGACTTAATAATGACAAAATTTCTTTCACTAAATTTGTTATTTTCAAAATTATGTGAAAGAAAGGAAGCATATTTCAACAGAAATATGGTACCGAAATAGTAATTGTGTATATACATCATCATTATCAGCATCATCGTTTAACGTCCATTTTCCATGCTGGCATGGGTTGGATGGTTTGACTGAGGACTGACAAGTCAGGAGGCCACACCAGGCTCCAATCTGATCTGGCAAGGTTTCTACAGCTAGATGCCCTTCCTAACGCCAACCACTCTGAGAGCGTAGTGGGTGCTTTTTATGTGCCACCAGCACGACGGGAGCCAGTTAGGTGGCACTAGCATCGGCCACATTCAGATGATGCTTTTTATGTGTAACCGGCAC
>NC_068988.1:9758679-9765906 GCF_001194135.2 Octopus bimaculoides
GATGCCCTTCCTAACGCCAACCACTCTGAGAGCGTAGTGGGTGCTTTTTATGTGCCACCAGCACGACGGGAGCCAGTTAGGTGGCACTAGCATCGGCCACATTCAGCTGGTGCTTTTTACGTGCTACTGGCACAGGGATCACAACTACAGAGACTTTGAATTTAATTCATGGACCCCCAGTACTACCTTTGCAGATCACTAATGGTCTCTGGACCCCAGGTTGGGAACTTCTGTCCTAACTACTCGGCCACACATCTTCACATTAGACAGACAAAAATTAGAACCAAATATTTATGATAAGGATTTTTATAGAATTTAATGTTTCTTTTTTTACTTGTTTTATATGTCTATTAATGATTTGGGGGGGGGATGCTGGGTTGTGGTTAATTCTAGGGTATATTTTGCCCTTTTTTTTCTTCAAAAACCATCTTATTAACCAATCAACATCAACTAATATTTTGATATTTCTATTTTTGCAGGAGATATGGGTTGATGGCAAAAGACAAATTCGTCACATGCACACTTCTTCCGTTTCCGGGGTGGAAGACATGATTGGATTGGGAGATTTGAACGAGGCTGGTATACTGAGAAATCTGTCCATACGATACACGAAGGATTTAATCTATGTAAGTACTAAAACTTCTGTCCTTCATAATCTCATGTTTTGAAACATATTGGCTCATTAGTCATCATCATCACCATGGTCATTATCAGTATCATCATTACATCATATTTCTTCCAAATCTTTATGTTCTGAGTTCAGATCTCACCAAGGTCAATTTCCAGGGTCGATAAAATACCAGCCAAGTACTGGGATCAATGGAATCAGTTAACCATCTTTTGTCCAGCTTTACATTCTGAGTTCAAATTCCACCAAGCCTGACTTAGCCTTTCATCCTTTCAGGATCGATAAAATAAGTACCAGTTGTGCACTGGGGTTAAAATTAATCAACTTACTGCTGACCCGGAAATTGCCAGCCTTGCACCAAAATTTGAAACCATTATTATTATTATTATTATTATTGAAGGCAGCATTTTGTCTGTCTTCTGTTCCTGAGTTCAAATTCCATCGAGGTCGGCTTTACCTTTCTTCCCTTCAGGGTCCATAAAATAAGTACCAGCTATACATTGGGGTTGATGTAATTGACTCTATTATTATTATTATTATTATTATCAAAAAATGTGGTGAGCTGGCAGAATCGTTAGCACACCAAGCAAAATGCTTAGCACATTTTGTCTGTCTTTAAGGTCTGGGTTCAAACCCTACCAAGGTCGACTTTGCCTTTCATTCTCTTGGGGTTGATGAATTAAGTACCAATGAAACACTGGGGTCAATGTAATCAACTAGTCCCCTCCCCCAAAATTTCAGGACTTGTGCCTATAGTAGAAAGGATTATTATTATTATTATTATTATTATTAAAAAGTTCCTAGTTATTAATTATAATTGTGTGTCTGTCTATTGGGTTGTATATGCGTTATGTTGTGTGTGTGTATGTTATATCGTGTATACTGTGTTGTTGTATATCTGTGTTTGTGTAGTGAATGTGTGTGTGTGTGTGTGTGTGTGTATTAGTTGTGTTTCTGTGCTGTGAGTGAATGCTTACATAAATATTCTATGGAAGCACATTTTGCTGAAAAAAAAAACCAAGCATCCTACAGTAGCATTGAAGTTCCATATAAAAGGTATTTTCTTATATTTACAGACCTACACTGGATCAATTCTTGTTGCTGTGAATCCCTACCAGGTGCTCCCTATTTACACACCTGAAAGTATTCAGCTGTACAGGGACAAAAAAATAGGAGAACTCAGTCCTCACATATTTGCTATTGCTGACAACTCTTATTTCAGTATGAAAAGATACCAACAAGACCAGTGTGTAATTATCAGGTAACGAACACATTATTATAATAATTAGCGTGTAAGGTGTTGTTGTAATTAGTGGGTGAAGTGCTACTGTAATTATCTCATCATCACTACATCCACCCCCACTATGATTGTCACCACCACTACCACCATTACTACTACCACCACTATCACCATCACAACAGCCACCGCCGCCACCTCTACCACTACTGTCGCCATCACTACTGCTATTACTACTACCACCACCACCACTTTCACCTCTCTCTCTTTCTCCCTCTCTCTCTTTCTCCCTCTCTCTCTTTCTCCCTCTCTCTCTTTCTCCCTCTCTCTCTTTCTCCCTCTCTCTCTTTCTCCCTCTCTCTCTCTTTCTCCCTCTCTCTCTCTTTCTCCCTCTCTCTCTTTCTCCCTCTCTCTCTCTTTCTCCCTCTCTCTCCTCCCCAGTCCTACCCTCTCTTCTATAATATAAGTAGCCATGTAGCCCCTCTACAAGAAGAAACTTGTTCTGTTATGACCCCCTTCTCTCGTACTTTAACCCCCTCATCTCCTAACATAAATCCATTTCCCTTTCTACTGTGGCCCTACGCAGTCAAAGAGGGTCTCCAGTCTTACAAGTTGCAGGGTGAAATCATTAGTGCTGATGCCATGAAAACGATAACCACTAGAACATGTAAGGAGGTTGGCATTTGGAAGAGCATCGAGCAGTAGAAACTGTGCTGAAGCAGACATTGGGGCACAATACACTCCTCTCACCCATCGCACCCTGTAAAACTATCCAGCTTGTACCAGCATAGAACATGGACATTAACCCTTTCATTACCAACCCGGCTGAAACCGGCACTGGATCTGAGTACAAATGTCTTGTATTCACAAGTTCTGAATTAAAATCTTCCATCAAACCTTAGTCACAATTTATGTTCCTGACACTAGCTTAATGATAAAGAAGTTATTTTACTAAATCCTTTGTTATATTTAAAGTAATTGAAAGAAACACAGAGCATCTCAAAATAAATACAGTAACGAAAGGGTTAACTGATAGTTATGAATAATTTTTGAAGTCACAAATTTCTATAGATAGTAGAACTCAATACTTAATGGTGGTGTCTGTTTTATTTTACAGTGGGGAATCAGGGGCTGGCAAAACAGAGAGTACCAAATTGATTTTACAGTTTTTAGCTGCCATCAGTGGTCAGCATTCATGGATTGAGCAGCAGATATTGGAAGCTAATCCAATTATGGAAGGTAAGAAATTATATGGCATTTCCTTTCCCAAAGAATTGTTTAGAAATATTTGTTTAAATCAGTTTTAGTTTTTTTCTGTTTCAAACTATTTTTTTCTTTTATTGTTATTTTATGTATTGAAGGGAATCTGCAGCTGCTGATATGCATACAAACATTCATCCATCCCTCCATCAATCAATCAATCAATCAATCAATCAATCAATTAACATCTTAGTTGATGTCAACATAAACCTGAAGATCAGCAATAAAGCAAACACCAATGCTGAATTATTGAAAAATTTACAGCTGCTCTACCTGGATTACAAATTTAGGTTTATACCTGTAATTAGTGGAGCACTAGAATATGAAACAAACTACCATAGCACACCAATCTTGAGAAATTAGTGTTTTCTAAACCAGAAAGGAGAAAGCTAATTAGAAGGCTACAGATACAACCATCAATGGAATTGTCAAAATATGCAAAACTTTCCAAAAGTTTAACATATAAGTACAAATGCATATGTCAAGACATGCAGCTGTATATATGAGCCTGCATAAAACAAAATATATTGGTCCACACATGTATTGACTCCAAATACTTGAACCTATACATGCATGCACGAAAATCTGATTGATGTTGTTGAAATTCCAATGAAGGAAACTTGAATCTAGGTTAGAAACCAGCTCTTTCTCCATTGGTGAGAAATCTGGAATTAAGATTGAATAGTAACAAACATACATGGTGGAAATCATTTCACGACCAAGTAAGACCACTTCTTAAACTCAGTAAATCCATGCAAATGTTCCAAGAGTCCAAGAAGTATCTGTTTCTAGTGGAAAAGGTGTTGTACAGCATTGGATCCATTTTTCGATGGAATCAGCTATAAAAGCCAGAGGCTGAGACAACCAGAAACCAATATTCACTTCAAGATTTTCTACATGTGTTTCCCTTCTCCTAGAAGGAAGTTATCACAAGAACTAGGGGGTCATTCACTCCCAGTGTTAGTTAACCCATAGCTGGGACCCTGACGGGTATTACTGTTTGGGGTCAGAATAGACCTGGAAACAATAATGGCTAAGTGGTGGTTCCACATTCGTCAAAACTCTTAAACTCCCATACCAGGGTCCCACTACCAGATGCAGTTTTAAAGTCATACCCAAGGCATACATACATAAATGCGTACATACATACATACATACATACATAACGCGTATGTATGTACATCCATAAAACAGCACCCAGTTTTGGAAGCTATTTTGTTAAAAACCCATTGTCTCAATGTTCGGGTTTTTCAGACTAGTTATCAAGTTACCATGACAACAGACAATGATAAACAAATGAAATAAATAAATAGTTTTTGATAAATTACAGAACCTGTTATTCATGTAATCTGAGTTGTTGCCATTGACAAGAAAAGGTAAGGATTCTATGAGAACGATAGTGGTATGGCTGCAGTGATGTTGGTCAGATCAAAAGAGAGACAAAACATGCTTAGACTTGGATATGTCATGGAGATATAATTATTATTAATCGCAAATAAAGAGAAGTTGTATTGCAATATAACAGACACTTCATGTAGAAAAATATTAAGTTAACAGAAATATTATTTTCGAAAGTTGATTGATTGATCTTGTGTGAGAGAATTGCTTGTTCTTTCATGCGTGAAAGGTTAGTCAAAAGGTTAGACTGAACAAAAATATCTTTCTCTTTTCACAGTTTGGAAAAGATAAACAAAATAATGAAAATCATCATCATCATCATTTAACGTCCGCTTTCCATGCTAGCATGGGTTGGACGATTTGACTGAGGACTGGCAAGCCAGAAGGCTGCACCAGGCTCCAATCTGATTTGGCAGAGTTTCTACAGCTGGATGCCCTTTCTAACGCCAACCACTCCGAGAGTGTAGTGGGTGCTTTTACGTGCCACTGGCACGAGGGCCAGTCACACGGTACTGGCAATGGCCACGCTCAAGAAGGTGTTTTTATGTGCCACCTGCATGGGAGCCAGTCCAGTGGCACTGGCAAAGACCTCGCTCGAATGATTTTCTAACGTGCCACCAGCACAAGTGCTAGAAGGCAATGCTGGTAACGATTACGCTCAAATGGTGCTATTTACGGGCCACTAGCACGGAAGGCAGACAGCTGCTCTGGCAGAGGGACAGGTTGCTTGCTGTGCAGTTGGGAAAAGCAAAAGGGGTAGACATTTTTGATAAGGTTTCTAGTCAAAAGATTCCTCTCACACACTTTCTATAACAATGGTTCTCAACCCTTTTATTTAAATCACTTTTCTCACAAACCCCTTTTAATAAACTTATATATTCCACACATATATATATAGGAGAATATACGAAAAAACAACAACAGACGAGGACAGGTGGTGTAAATAACAAAAGGATGTATTAGTATGATGCTCAGGAATACGGAAAGTCTTTGACGTTTCGAGCTGGGTAGTTGGTGTTAGGAAGGGCATCCAGCTGTAGAAATCCTGCCATAACAGTCACAGAAGTCTGATGCAGGCTTCGGCGTGGCCGGCCCTTGTGGTACTGTCCCACCCATGCTAGCATGGAACACAGACGTTAAATGATGACGACGATGATGATGATATTCAATTAGAGGTTAAACAGCCTCGTTAAGGGATAGTCATATCCAATGAAATATTTGTTCATTGCTTAGTATTTTTTGTGAATAATAATATTCATAAAATATTACGTCTAATTATAAATCTTGATTTATAAATATTCAAAAAAAGAAAATTTAGAAAATGAAGATATAGCATTAATATTATTTATTATCTACAAAAATCAAACCTATTCTCTTACAGCTGTTTCAGTTTACCCTAAAAGATTAAATTACAATAATTAAATCATTATATTAGACAAAATCATCATCAGAGGGGTTGAAAAGATATACCATTAGGTTATTAGGTGTTTATATATATATATATATATATATATATATATATATGAAATTTTGAATTTAGTTCACAAACCCCCCCAGTACTGCCTTTGTGGACCACCAGGGGTCCACAGACCACAGGCTGGGACCCACTGTTCTATGATGTCTGCATAGTTTCTTGAAGAACTGATTCTAAAATATTAGAGGAATTAAACATTCTTCTTGGTTCTATTGTCTGTAAAATTTTAATTTGATTCTTTTCAAAGTATTTGAAATTATTTTGTTTTTTTATTTTCTAATTTCTTCAGCCTTTGGCAATGCCAAAACCATTCGCAATGATAATTCTAGCCGTTTTGGGAAATATATTGATATTCACTTCAATAACACTGGCTCAATTGAAGGTGCCAGGATTGACCAATATCTTTTGGAGAAGTCAAGAATTGTGAATCAGGTGAGATCCAGTTCCTAAACACACCTCTTGATGTATCCTTTGATACTTTTGTAATATATCTCATCTCTTGCCAGGATGTGGTGGTCTTCATTCATCATTTATATTTATGACCACAACAATTTAACAAAAATATTTTTATAGATCAATGATACCTTGTTGATAAATATCTTTTAGCTTTTTCTTGTTTCAGTCATTAAACTGTGGCCATGCTGGGGTACCACCTTGAAGAAATTTTAGTCAAACGAATCAACCCCAGTACTTATTTTCTCTAAGCCTGGTACTTAATCTATCATTCTCCTTTGCTGAACTGCTAAGTTAGGATGACTTAAACACACCAACACCAGTTGTAACTATGATCTTACTGTGCTGACACAAACAGATTAATAACCATACTGCAGCAACACAAACAGATCAACAGCAACGACCATACTGTAGCAATACCAACAGATTGGTAATAACAACTGTATTGTAGAAACGTCAATAGATCAATAACAATGGTCATACTGGAGCAACATCAACAGACCAGCAACTGTACTGTAGTGATACCAAATTGAGTTTCAAAGCTCAAAAGATAGGAGAGTCATGACTGGAATACATTTTCATCATAAATCTGATCAGGTCCCACCTGAAGTTAAACAACATGGTTCCAGGTTCAGTCCCACTGCGTGGCATCTTGGGCAAGTGTCTTCTACTATAGCCTCGGGTTAACCAAAGCCCTGTGAGTGGATTTGGTAGACTGAAACTGAAAGAAGCCCGTCGTATATATGTATGTGTGTGTGTGTGTGTGTGTGTGTGTGT
>NC_068988.1:9766312-9769659 GCF_001194135.2 Octopus bimaculoides
AAAAACTATTACTACTTGACTCAGGTAAATCACACATTTCTTACTGTTTCTTGTACATGATCAATATATACTCTTCCTCCCTCTCTCTCTCTCACACACACACATATAATTTCTGTATGCTTTGTCTGTACCCCTCCATTGTATAAACCATCATCACTATACATTCCGTCTCTCTGTTGTATATCATCATAATGCACTTCAATTTCTCTCTCTCTCTCTGTTTTACCTTCTGATTCTTTACCTCATTATGTATACCTAATTATCTCTCTCAATCCTTCTCTCTCTCTCTCTTCAAATTTTTAATCATTTCTTTCCTTTTCCTATTTTAGCCTGTCTTTCCTTGTCTATTTACTTGTTTGTCTTTATGTTTATTTATCTATTCATCCATTCATCCATTCATCTTTCCATAATATTCTCACTCTCACTCTCTCTCTCACTCACTCTCTCTCTCACTCTCTCTCTCTCTCTCTCTCTAAGAAAGAAATTCTAATCACTCATGTTAATCTGAGATTTATTTGCCAACCTTTCTCCCCTCAGGGTAAATCACTGGTGTGTGAAGGGCGTGATGATGCAAAAGAATATGCCAACATTCGTTCAGCCATGAAAGTTCTTATGTTCAAAGACAATGAAGTGGTTGAAATTCAGAAAATCTTGGCTTCTTTGCTTCATCTTGGCAATATTCGTTACAATGGTAAGTATTGACTTCTTTTCTGTAAACTCAACACGAATATATAGCATCACTTCATTTTATACACTTTCCTTGATAAATGTACTGGCTACAGCCCTTGTTACTTGTACTTAAAATGTGACCCCTTGTCGTGAGGCACCTTACATTTAGTAAGATTGGGTAAGATTGTTTATAATCAACAGGATGGACCCAAGTACATAACTGGTACTTATTTCAGAGGAAAGATGCCCTTCCTGTCAACAACCCTTATTTGTTTCTAAATTAAGTAATTTTTCCCCATGCCCAGGCAACATGTTTTCATGGATGATTAGAAATAAGCAACACTGTTTGTATAACAGTGACACTCATTTACGACTATTGCACAATGTCAAGACAAAGAGATATGCACACACACGCACACATCATCATTATTATTTTAACATCCATTGTACGTGTTGGCATAGGCTGGATGGTTCCATAAGAACTGGCAAATCAGAAGATTGCATCATTCCCTGTTTTCTGCTTTCGGGTGATTTCTATAGCTGGATGCCCTTCCTAATGCCATATATTTATTTCTTTATTGCCAACAGCGGGCTAAACATAGAGGGGACAAACAAGGACAGACGAAGAGATTAAGTCGATTACATCGACCCCAGTGCATAACTGGTACTTATTTAATCAACCCCCAAAAGGTTGAAAGGCAAAGTCAACTTCAGCAGAGTTTGAACTCAGAACATAACAGTTGACAGCCTGGCATGCTAACGATTCTGCCAGCTCACTGCATATATATTGCTAGCATGGAAAATGGTTGTTAAATGAAAATGTTCATGTCCATCTTCTACGCTGGCATGGCATGGCATGGATGGCTTCAGATGAGCTGGAAAAGCCAGGAGATGAACCAGGTTCCATTGTTTGTTTTGGCATGGTTTCTACAGCTTCATGCCATTCCTAATGTTGCCAGCCACTTTACACAGTGTACTGAGTGCTTTTTATGTGGCAACAGCACCAGTGCTTTTTGAGGCTTCTTTCAGTTTCCATCTACCAAATCTACTTCTGTTCTTCTGTTTTGTATAGTAGCTAACGTATCTTTAAATTGTTTCAACTCTCATATATTCATGTATATATATATACTTTCATCTTTTTCTCATCTCTTTCTTCATCCTCCAGCCATTCAAGTAAACAATATTGATGCCAGTGAAATTTTGGACATTGCCCATGTCAAAAAAGCTGCTCAAATGCTTGGAGTAAGTTTATATTTTAATATGTTTTCTTCACCAAAACATCACCTAAATCTTCTCTCTCTCTCTTTCTCTCTCTCTCTCTCTCTCCCAGCATTAAAAGAAAACAAAATACAAGCATTACTCATGTAAAAAAAAAAATCACATGCCATCCCCTTCCCTCCTGCACATCCCTCTTAAACACAAGCTGCGTACAAGTAGAGCCTTCACAATCACTCCAAGTATTATATTTCACTATCACCATGGATCTCTTCTGGCAAAATCACATCTTTAATATAGCTGCAACTGCATCACAAGGACTGGCCTTCCTTTTCAGAGACAGAAGCTACACCTGTCCTTAACAACTGAAACTCTACAAAGCTTGAGTAAGGTGCACAATAATGTTTTACTCCCACATGTAAGAGGGCACACCCATGCTTCCCAAGGAGGTGTCCTTAACTGGATCTGGAAAAGAGCCACCTGACTGACTGGCACAGAGTTACTCACAGACATGCTCCAGACTTCTTCCCACAGGCACAATGTCTTCTCTTTTCACATTTTCTACTGCTACCGTAATGGCCTCTGCTCTATGGCACTAGCTGGGCTCAATGAAGAATTTAATAAAATAGCTTTGTCATTATTAAGTTGGTGTTTGAAACCTAAACCAACGTGGAATTTTGATGAAAGATTTTGATTTCGATCACTTTAAAGCCAGAAATTTTTATCATAGAACCAAGGGTAGCCTCATGGAGGTTAGTATAAAAAGGGTTAAGCTGGTGTTTGGAACATAACATGAAAATTTGATGCAAGGCTCTTTAAAATGGGAAATTTGTATTATAGACCCAGAGGCAGTCTCAGACAAATCCATATCAAAAGGGTTTAAAAGGGTGAAAAACAAAAATTGAAAAAGGGTGATCAATAGCTTAAGATTGTATCCTTTCTTCACTCAAACTGACCGAAAAAAGATCTAAATTTTATTTTATTCTCTCATAATATTTATAGATAAGGTAACAATCTGGCAGGGTTCTTAGCACCCTGGACAAAGTGCTTTATATTTTGAGGTCTGGCTTTATATTTTGAGGTCCAATTCCCAGAAGGTCAACTTTGCTTTTCATCTCTTCAAGGTCGATGAAATAACTACCAGTTAAGCACCAGGGACAATGTAATCGACTATCCCCATCCTGCAGAATTTCAGGCCTTGCGCCAAATTTTAAAGCTGATATTTCATTATGGGTTCAGGTAGTGAGCAGGCAGAACCATTAGCATGCCATGCAAAATGCTTAATGGCATTTCATCTGTCTTTTCATTCTGAGTTCAAATTCCACCGCGGTTAACTTTACCTTTCACCCTTTCAGAATTAATGAGGTAATTACTAATTGAGCACAAGGGTTAATTACATCAACTAGTCACCCACCCCTATTACCCTAGACTAGAAAGGGATATTTATACATAAGAACATCTTC
>NC_068988.1:9769678-9777374 GCF_001194135.2 Octopus bimaculoides
ACTTTACCTTTCACCCTTTCAGAATTAATGAGGTAATTACTAATTGAGCACAAGGGTTAATTACATCAACTAGTCACCCACCCCTATTACCCTAGACTAGAAAGGGATATTTATACATAAGAACATCTTCATTTATTGTTGTTTTTTTTATTTTGTTATTCAGGTGGACGCACAATCTCTCATCGATGCCCTGACCACTCGTACTATCTTCACCCGTGGTGACAGCGTCACATCTACAATGGGTACAGCTTCCTCTGTTGATGTCAGAGATGCCTTTGTGAAAGGCATCTATGGCCGCATGTTTGTTTGGATCGTAGATAAAATAAACGAGGCCATTTACAAACCGAAAATTTCACCAAGTCATTACAGAACTAGTATTGGGGTCTTGGATATATTTGGATTTGAGAACTTTGATCATAATAGGTAAGGACAATGTTTACTTGACGTTCTGTTGTTTTAACCCTTCAACATTTAAACCAATCATATTACACCCAGAAATTCTATGCATTTTATGCTCAAACCAGCCAGATCTGGTCTCTTACACCTACCCTACAATATCATTCATCATCATCATCATCATCGTTTAATGTCCGCTTTCCATGCTAGCATGGATTGGACGATTTGACTGGGGACTGGTGAACCAGGTGGCTACACCAGGCTCCAATCTGATTTGGCAGAGTGTCTACAGCTGGATGCCCTTCCTAACGCCAACCACTCTGAGAGTGTAGTGGGTGCTTTTACGTGCCACCAGTACAGGAGCCAGTCACGTGGTACTGGCTCGAAATGGTGTATTTTACGTGCCACCGGCACTGGCAACGATCTCGATTTGAATGTTTTTTCATGTGCCACCAGCACAAGTGCCAGGAAGGCGACGTTGGTAACGATCACGCTCGAATGGTGCTCAATATCTTGAAGCTACAAGATAATGCATGATTAATTCAAAACAATACTAAAGGATTAAAAAGAAAAGAACAGTCTCAAAGATTATGTATATGAGTGAATATATTTGGGTGTATTTACCATCATAATTGGTTTAACATCCACTTTTCCATGGTTGCATGGGTTAGATGGAATTTGTTGAGGCAGGGTTTCTACAGCCAGATTCCCTTTCTGTTGTGAAGCCTTACCTGTTTCCATATAAGGTAATATTTGTCTAGGGAAAACTTTTTATCATGGAAGAGTGGAAACAAAGGATACTGCTTATATGATAATGATGCTCATTTACAACGAACATGTGATATCAAAACAAAGTGACTGTAACAACCACACATACATACACACATATGTATTTGATTATGCAACTGTTTGTTTGCATAATGAGATCTAGTTGTGTTTCCTCAGGCGATGTTCAAGTGTTGTCTCTGTTAGTTTAAAATTGTCGATTTCAAGGCTGTCTTCTCTGTTCATCATGATTTGAATTTAGTAGTAGCTGATAGACCCATGCCATTTGCCGCTACTAAATTCAAGCCATGACAAACAGAGGTGTTGGCCTTGAAGTCAATGATTTTAAACCAATGGAGACAACACTCGTATATCATCTGAGGAAATACAACTAGATCTCATTATGCAAACAAACAGTTGCATAATCAAATATATGTATTCTTGTAGAACTACGTTGTGTCAAAACAATTGTAGCAAATTATAAATAAATGTTCAACTATACTCCTTCTTGACTCCAATTTCTTCAATTTTACATTCACATGTGACGAATGCCCAAGCTTAAACTTGGAAATATATAATAATACTACCGATAGTACTGTGTAATTCTGAAGGTGGATGCGCTTTATACTGTACTTTACCACATTCCTAACAGAATATAACATATATATATATATATGTAGTGTGAAAAATATCTCCTTTTAAATTTACTGTCATTTAATAATGTTATTTAATGTTATTGCAGTATCTCTTTATGACCTTACTTTGTTTTACCATCATTTAATAATTAAACTACAGAACTAATTGATAAATGAATTATTGATTGCATTTAATTACTAAATCTAAAGCAGCTGTTATACTAATTGTTCAACAGAAATGAACAACAGTGTTCCAATAGCCATTTTAATGTGAATCAATTCCCAGAGAATAATCAATAGAAATGTGGAAACTAAGATCAGATTTGCAAATGAAAGAGTTAATTCAGTGAAATATTTATAATCTGCAATACTCCCTTATACCCCATCACCACTACCCTCTCCTTTTTCCAGTTGGAGTAAAGATGTGCTTTGTAACTTTTGGGACATCCTGTATTTAACCTACCTGACCTCAGTGTTTTGGTTAGCATTCTCTCCAAGTGCATTCAAGTTGATGTTCCTAAGCTACTCCAAAGATTGAACCCAGAGTCCTTACTCTAACTTTGTATGATCTTCTAACCTATTGTGCTGAATGCTATTATATTTAAGGTACCTTTCAAGTATTCATCTCTGTAGTATTTTTCTTTTTATATCTTTGATGGAGACAAATACTTGATGGTAATTCTTAAAAGTACCTCTAAAAAATTGACACAGTTTTCTGCCAAGAGAAATGGTTGATGGAATTGAAGACCAGACCCTGTTGATAAAATGAAATATAGTTTTAGGAACTGGGAGTTTGCTGAGGAAATAGTAACACAGTAAGTTGCTAGATTAGACACCCCAAAACTCTATGTACCTTTCCATTTGTATCACTGATTAAGATATACTTACATACAAATATGGTAAACACCTGTCATGTCTACTGAAGATGCAGGTTCAAGTTCCACTGGCATCCTTTGACTATTTCTATCCAAAAGTTTTCAAACCAATATTTTTACACTGTTATTTATAGCTTTATCTACTTCAAGGCTCACCATTCCAAAACAAGAATTATTCTACATTCTCTCAAGCTTATAAATTCTCATTTCCATTCCGACTTTTGCATTCACCTTCTTGTCTATTCTCATGCTTTTTCATAGACCAGAATCCTTTCTTTTCTTTTCTTTTTCCAAGTAAGACCAATCATATTCTGTACTTTAGTCTGAAGAATTGCTTCAAGATACAAAACATGTTATATAAATCTGCCAAATTATTGTATCTCTACATCTTGAAACTATTAGTAGCTTTTCTTTTGAAATTCTGTGAATATTAAATGATATATATATATATATATATATATATATATATATATATGTATGTATTAAGATATTGTTCTTGTTGTTTCATACCAAGTCAGCCCAGATGGAGCAGACACCCTTTAACGCACTATAGAGTGTGATAAATGGAATGTTTAGTTTATTTGCTATTTATAGCAGGTCAAACAGTCAAATAGAAACCTTCTCTAAGCTTTTTTATGATAATTGTTAAATTAAAAATGGTGGACAGAAATTTGCTAACTAATTAAGTTAAATATCATTAATTTTTTGCTTTTTATTTCAGCTTTGAACAGATGTGTATCAACTATGCCAATGAAAATCTCCAACAGTTTTTTGTGCAGCATATCTTCAAGTTGGAACAGGTAAATACCATTTTAATGTCTGTTTATTCCATTTACAGCAACTACATTGCTTGGATGTGATGGTTTAATTTCTACACTATACTCGGAGTTGAAGTTCTGTTTTCATTGTGCCATGTAAAGAGCAGTCGTGCTGGCATCGCATACAAAAAATCCTTGCTGGTACCACATAAAAAGCACCAAGTACACTCTGTAAAGTGGTTGGCTTTAGGAAGGGCGTCCTAATGCAGCCTCCCGGATTACCAGCTCTCAGTCAAACCATCCAACCCATGCCAGCATGGAAAGTGGATGTTAAACGATGATAATGATGATGATGTTGATTTTAACTCCATTTGTAAAAAAAAAAACAAGGCATAAATATTTCAACTCCATTAATTAATAAACAACCCATGCTAGCATGGAAAGCAGACGTTAAACGACGATGATAATGATGATGATGATGACTGCCTTAGTAATAACAGTTGTTTTGAAAAATATATCCATTTTTTAATTTCCAGGAAGAATACAATAGTGAAGGCATCAACTGGCAGCATATTGAATTTGTTGATAACCAGGATGCTCTTGATTTGATTGCTGCGAAACCAATGAACATAATCTCTTTGATTGATGAAGAAAGTAAATTTCCCAAGGTAAGATGATAAGACATTAATCATGTTCTTTAGTCCCAAGTCAGCCCTGTACTTCATCAAATAGTTAATTGATTAATGTTAAAAAAAAACCTGATGTACATAATTGAGGAGCTGTTTAATTTAAATGACAATTTATGTATCATATTTAATGTATATACAAATTCAATAGGCCAAGTTATTGCAGTATTTGTCCTGAAATAACATCTCTTATGACTTTGATGTGTTAAAAGCAATAAATATCAGAGGGAGATGAAGAATAACTTTGGCAAGCAGCTAGCAAGAACACCAGATTCACCTCAGCTGTTTTAGCCTTTTTCATGCTCAGGCATGAATTCATTGTCTCTGATATAGGAAGGAATGAATAAAACATTTACTGATGTTGCAAATAGCTGCCCAACTGAATAAAAAATCAAGTATACACTATTGAGCTAGTATTTGATGAAAATAGATATATAGGTATCATACCTACTAGGGCTTTACTCTCATTCGTTGTAGCAGCTGTAGGCTAGAAGGGGGCCACATGGGAGGCCCTGCACCAGATAGCTGGATGTGATTGAGGAAAATCTCCAGAGGCTCAACATCACCTTGGAGGATATAGAGGGGCTGGTAAAGGGATGCTAGCGATGGAGAGCACTGGTTGACCTGGTTAGCTCTATGCATGATGATGTCTCTGGGACCACTAACGTAGGATGATCCTAGCCTCATCAAGCAAGAGTATAAAGCAAAGCAAATGCAAGCATATATGTATATTGTATATACACAGTCAATAGGCCAAGTTACTGCAGTATTTGTCCTAAAAGAACATCACTTATGGACTTGCTTTGCTAAAAATGTAATAGATATCACCAGTAGTGACTGGTAAGAGCAACAGATGCCCTTTCGCTTTGTTTTTTTTTTATAGTTGTTGACGAGTGGAAGGGGTAGGCCTGTGACCTTCACATACCCTGCATGACTAGTGTGCTTGATGTCTGTAATTGTTTTGTTTTAAAAGTTTCCCAGGTCAAAAGATGAGCAGAGAGGAATTTCGAAAGGGCAGACATCCTGGGGTGAGAAAAGACTTGGAAAAGTGATTACTGAAGGGCTAAGACAAGTGGGTTATGAATGATGATTGAATGATGGGGGCATGAGATCAGCCATTTCTGGGGAACAGCAACCACAAGAGTAGTTATAGAAAAGACAGAGAGAGAAGACTGCATCTCTGTGCTTATCCTGTATTTTAGTAAATCTAAGACTCATTTTTCTAGTGTGTTTTTATCATTCTTTGAAGATACCAGGGAGTGATCCTAAAAGATTTGACTGCTATTCCTAGCAGCTTGAGTGACTGCAAAGTACCTTGCTCATTGGATAATTAAAACATTAAGCCATTACCTACCAGTGATCTCATATGAGATCACTTAAAAATTACAAATTTTGTAATTATCTATCAATATTTACACATATCTAACCTTTTTGCTATATCTACTAGGTATATTTCTCTGATATTCAAATGAGGTTTGCTAATTTTTCACCCAATATCTCGCTTATTTCTATTTAAAATGTTATTTTGATCATTCCAGCGTGTTTCTAAGACTGTTTTATGCTAGAAATCAAAGTTTCATTTAAAAAATTCCAGTTAATAGAATTATGGTAGGTAATGGGTTAATGTGAAACATTGGTTGCTGCCAGCTAAAGTTAATTACTTTCTCCCCTGTCATTTTTATTACCATATTTTTATATTCTGTCATTGTTTCAATTAACATTGAAAATAAAGAATTTAGTAAAATAATTTTGTCATTTTTAAATTGGTTTCTAAAACATAAACATAAAATTTTGATTCTGGGTTTTAAATTATATCACTCTAACCCTTTTGTTATCAAATTTTTGTTGAAATATTCTGCCTTTGTTTAATTAATTTTGCAAAGAATGAAGAATTTAGTAAAATTACTGTCATTATTAAGCTAGTATTTGGAACATAAATTAATATGAAATTTTGACGCAAGGTTTAAATTTGATCACACTGAAACCAAAAGTTCATATCATAGAACTAAGAGCAGTCTCAAACAGGTAATGCACCCTGTTTCCTTTATTTGAATCCTACAAACTAGGTACCATATGCTACATGAACTTTCAGACCTTATTTTCTTTACAATTTATTTCTGTTTGTTTCTTCAGGGAACAGACTCGACTCTGTTGAGTAAACTCCACCAACAACATGGCAACAACAGCAACTATCTACGAGCCAAATCAGAAATCAGTATGGTGTTTGGTCTTAACCACTTTGCAGGAGTCGTCTTTTATGATACCAGAGGTAAGTTTTATTGTTTTATTAGCAGCATTATTACTGTCTTTGCTAATCTTTCACAATTGCACTTGGCTGCATGGCTAAGAAGTTTACGCTCTAGCCATATGTTTCTGAGTTTAGTTCCACTTTGTGACACCTTGGGTCTTCTGTTATAGATTCAAATTGGCCTAAACTTTGTAAGTGGATTTGGTAGACAGAAATTCTAGATAGAATAAGTACTCGGCTTCCAGAGAATAAGTCCTGGGAGTCGATTTGCTCGACTAAAGGCGGTGCTCCAGCATGGCCGCAGTCAAATGACTGAAACAAGTAAAAGAGTATTAGGTTAGTTAAAATATATTTTTGACATATTTTATCTGCAGCTACCATAAAAAAAGAATTCTCTCTTGTGGTAAAAGATGTAAAAACCTAACGATAATTAACATCTTCAGTTCATGGTGCAGTTGATGATATTTAAGCACAATCACTTTTAAAACAGTACCCACAACAAATCCTGGAATTGTCTGAATTTGTAGAACCCTAAAATTTCTCGTTTGTAAATAACAAATTATTATTGTTTTCGTTTGTTTTAATTGCTTATGGTTTTTCTTAATTTTATTTTTAATTTTAGGATTCTTGGAGAAAAATCGTGACACTTTTAGTGTGGATCTGATACACTTGGTCCAAACTTCATCGAATGCATTCCTTACCAACCTCTTTGTTTCTGAAGTCAGCATGGTAATATTTATTTAAAGAATTTTTGTTTTGAAAAATTTACATTTCATGAACTTGATCATTCTAATACAGCTTGATCATTTTGTCAGCATTTTTCATCAGAAATATGTTGCCTTTGTTGCCATCAATTTTGAAGATAAAAAAGAATTTAGTAAAATAATTATCATTACTAATCTAGCATCTGGAACATGAATTAATTAAAATCTTTAAGGAAGGTTTTAATCTAGATCAATTATAAAAGCATTGCACATTAGTAAAATTAACCATTTTGATACCAACCTGCCTGAGATAGCCCTTAGTTTGGTGATACAAACTTCCTAATATAAAGTGATTTGAATTGAAATCTTTTATCATAATTTCACGCTAATTTATGTTCCAAACAGCAGCCTTTTTTGCAAAATTCATTATTTTCGGAGGCTGCAAGCTGGCGGAAACATTAGCCAGGCAAAATGTTTAGCAGTATTTTGTCTGTCTTGCTTGACATTTTCAGTTCAAATTCCGCCAAGGTCAACTTTGCCTTTCATCCTTTCAGAGTCGATAAATTAAGTACCAGTTGTGTACTAGGGTTGATCTGATTGACTGTCCCTCTTCCCAAAAGATTTCAGGC
>NC_068988.1:9777384-9783479 GCF_001194135.2 Octopus bimaculoides
TAGAAAAAAAAAAAAAGAAAATTCATTATTTTCAAAATTCATTATTTTCAAAATTCATTGAAAAAAAAAAGAAATGTATTTTGTCTGAAATATAGTAAGGGAAGGGTTAAGAAATAAACATAATTCTCTGATAAAAAAAATTCTGATTCCAAAATATATTCTAAGGATCAATAGCAAAATATTTAGAAAAATTATTGAATGGAAATTTTTACTTCATTTTTTTTCTTTATTTCATTTGTTATAAATGTATTTCTTTGATTTAAGGGAAACGAAACAAGAAAAAGAGCACCTACTTTAGGGGCCCAGTTCAAGAAATCCCTGGATTCACTAATGAGGACACTCAGCAACTGCCAACCTTTCTTTGTGAGATGCATCAAACCAAATGACTACAAGAAACCATATGTAAGTTACATAGAAAACTTTGAGTATGTGGCAGTAATCTCAGTTGTTTGAGATGTCTAATATATAAATGTTGGTTGGTTTCTGCAGTCAAACTTTGCATTATACGAAGGGGAGAGAGAGTAACCTAAGAGTTGCCACATGAGTGTACATACTAAGCTTGGTGGCAGGCAATGGGTGCTAAACATAGTGAGAGTGAAAGAATCATAGAGACAGAGGAGGAGGAGAGGAAGTAAATGCTACAGTATACAAATGAGAAATTTGTTTTATTTAATGGTAATATATGAGTAACGACCCGTATGTGTGCTCCAGCATGGCCACAGTCAAATGACTGAAACAAATAAAAGAGTAAAAGAGTATATACATTATGAACAAGCAGCATGTGCATTTATAAGATATATAGACGCATATATGAGACGACAGAAACAAATTCGGGTTATAAACCAACAGTTTTATAAGGGTGAAGGGGAGAGGATGGAGGACAGATTCTGAGTGGGTGTTTAAGGTATGCTCTAAACTGGCCATATCCATCCAAATATTCCACCTGTTTTATGTTCACACTAGCCAGATCTGACTTTTCACACCAACCCCACAATGTCATTATGAAAATAAACAATCACATCATTGAAATCTTGAAGCTACAAACTAATGCTCGATTAATTCAAAACAATAAATAAGCGTTGCATTTGACAGAGTAATCTCAATGCTAATGGGTTAAGACCCTATCAATCATGTTAAATTTCTTTCACTATAAAATGCTAATACTGATTGGCAGATACCAGCAGACATTAGTAAATATTTTGTTTTTTAAATCCTATAAACAAGAGCCAAAACTCTTGTTAGATTCAATGGTCCAGGATAGGTTTGACTGAGTAGACACAACAAGGTTGAAACACTGGTTGTCTTAAGGTCCTCTTACCCCAACAAATCAAATGTGTTATGAACACACGTTCATTTGAAAGGAGAAATTGCTTTACAGTGATGAAATACAACAGTGATTAGCATATTCACGTTCAAATCCACCAGACTGAATAAAGAATGAATATGTATGTTATTGTTTTGATTCTCACCATACACCTGACAATATTTTAGGTTAGGAATATTTTTTTTATTCAAAAACAAACTAATGAAGTGTATGATAGAGAGAACTATGGTTAAATAATAAAAAAAAATACCTTAATTTATTAATCCGTGTCTCTTTTAGTACTGAAGTTATCTTTTTTGTTCCACAGATGTTTGACCGTACCTTGTGCTGCCGACAATTGAGGTATTCAGGTATGATGGAAACTATCAGAATACGAAGAGCTGGCTATCCAATCCGACATCTCTTTAAAGACTTTGTCGATCGTTACCGTGTCCTGGCTTCAGGTATTCTGGCTTCACACAAAGAGAACTGCCGAGAAGCATCTTACAAGATTTTGCAGATCGTTCTAAAAAATGCCGATTACCAGCTTGGGAAGACAAAAGTCTTTTTGAAGGTGAGTTTCATTTAATAACACGAGAACAATTTATCAAGGAAATTTTAAGTAATATTATTACATCCCCAATGTCTTGGGCCTTTTTTCTTGCAATCATCATCGTTATCATCATCATATGTCCATTGTCTACGCTGACATGGGTTGGACAGTTTGACCAGGGCTGGCTAGCTGGAAGGTGTACCAGACACCAGCTTGCCAGCCCTGGTCAAACTATCCAACCCATCCATGAAAGAAATAATTTTTTTTTTTTTTATTATTGTTATTGTTAAGGTGGTGAGCTGGCAGAATTGTTAGCATACCAGGCGAAATGCTTAGCAGTAATTTATCCGTCTTTACGTTCTGAGTTCAAATTCTGCTGAGGTTGACTTTGCCTTTCACCCTTTCAGGGTCAATAAAATAAGTACCAGTTATACACTGAGGTCAGTGTAATCAACTACCCCACTCCCAACAAATTTTAAGCCTTGTGCCTGTAGTAGAAAGGATTATTATTATTAATATTATTATTATTAATATTATTATTATTATTAATATTATTATTATTAATATTATTATTATTATTATTAATATTATTATTATTATTATTAATATTATTATTATTATTATTAATATTATTATTATTATTATTAATATTATTATTATTATTATTAAGGCAGTGAGCTGGCAGAATTCTTAGCATGCTGGACGAAATGCCTGCTACGTTCTGAGTTCAAATTCCACCAAGGTCAACTTTGCCTTTCATCCTTTCGGGGTCGATGAATTAAGTACCAGTTGAGTACTGAGGTCGATATAATCGATTATCCCCCTTCCCCCAAATTTCAAGCCTTGTGCCTATAGTAGAAAGGATTATTATTATTATTATTATTATTATTATTATCATTATTATTATTATTATTATTATTCAGTGTGTGATGAGCAGAATTGTTAACATGTTTAACAAAATGTTTAGTAGCATTTTGTCTATCTCTACATTCTGAGTTCAAATTTTGCCAAGGTTGACTTAGCCTTTCATCCTTTCAAAGGTTGATGAAATAGGCACCAGTTGAGCACTGGGGGTCAATGTAATTGACCAGCCCCTTCATCAAATTTTTAGGCCTTGTGCCTGTAGTAGAAAGAGTTAGTAGTCAGGTGACAAGCTGGTAGGATTGTTAGTGCTTTGGACAAAATGCTTAGCAGATTTTCTTCTGTTTTTTTTTTACATTCTAAGTTCAAATCTCACCAAGGTCGATTTATGCTTCGTCCTTCAAAACAGGAAAATTGTATCATAAAACCAAAGTGGTTTCAGGTGTGTTCATATCAAAAGGGTAATATATGAATATTTATTGTGTCTAGGGAAAGTCATTCTCTTTTAGTGCCTTGTTAATTTAACACACTCACCGGTCTGATTTCCACTCATCTACTCATTACTTTTTATGTATGTGTCTGCACACACACACTGACGCGCATACATGCGTACAAAAATTTTAAAATAACACAATTCCGATAATGGACCAAATCGATGACTATTGAAAGGTTGCAAATCGCAATGAAAATTTTGGTAAGAAATAATAAGTAAATTAATAGAAATTAGACTGGTGAGTGTGTTAAATTTATAAGGCACTAATTGAGAATGACTCTCCCCAGACACAATAAAATATGCTTCAACACACGAATTCACATAAAGAATCTTGCAAACCACATACAAAAATGAAATGAATATTAGTTGTAAACATGTTAAAGATACGGGCAACTGTTGCTGAGATGCTTTACATGTTAATGCTTTCTGCTGTATTTTATGCAGTCAGTTTTTGTGAGTCTTTTTTTAACCCTTTAGTATGCTTAAAAGTAATGCTTATTTTAAAAAATTGTTTTGTACTAACCATGCATTATCGATAATGTAATAGTTTTTATTTTTAGAATGACATTGTAGGGTATGTTTTATGTCCTTGATATCCTTGTATGTTGGATATATGATATAACAAAGCAGTGGGGGAAATAAAGGATATACATGAATGCAATACGATTACTATTTCACAAGACTCAACGCTCCTAATCAACGGCTCACAGTGAACTGCTTTCCAGCATGAACTGCCAATCGCTCACAGTTCTTTACTTTGTAATGAGACAGTCTACCTTGGTGAGTGGTTGGAATCCCTTCACAACAGTATGTTGGAAAGGCTGGATTTGGTCACTTTGAGCATAAAACAGGTAGAATATTTTGGCCGGATTTGGTCAGTTTAAATGTTAAAGGGTTAACGCATTGCACATTTACTGCAGACATGTTTTCACATGCTTATTGGATTTTGTTTCTTATTTTAGGATGCCCAAGATGTATTCCTTGAACAGCAGAGAGAGGAAGTGATGACTCATAAAATTCTCATCATTCAGAAGACAATTCGTGCTTGGGCTGTAAGACGAAGATTTGTGCAAATGAGAAATGGTGTGATTGTCATTCAGCGTTCATGGAAAGCCTTTGAAGCAAGAAGACGATTCAGAAGAGTAAGTTGGAACGAAAAGCTCTTTCTTCGTTGCTCCAGCTGAGGAGTTTTCTCTAACTCTGTGTTGATATTCAAACTCAGTATTATATTTTCTCACTCTCTCTCTCTTTCCCTATACATATGTGTGTGTGTGTGTGTGTGTGTGTGTGTGTTTAGATAGATATAACATGTATACATATAGGCATAGGAGTGGCTGTGTGGTAAGTAGCTTGCTTACAAACCAAATAGTTCTGGGTTCAGTCCCACTGCATGGCAACTTGGACAAGTGTCTCCTACTGTAGCCTCAGGCCGACCAAAGCCTTATGAATGGATTTGGTTCACGGAAACTGAAAGAAACCTGTCGTCTATATGTATATATATGTGTGTGTGTGTTTGTGTGTCTGTGTTTGTCCCCCCCAACATCGCTTGACAACTGATGCTGATGTGTTTACGTCCCCGGAACGTAGCAGATGGTATACATATAAGATTCCAATACCTTGTGAGTAAAATACAATAGTGTTTGTCATTCCAAGTAAAATCCAATAGTATTGGTCATTCCAAGTATACAAACTTTATACATGGAATGACCAATTTTAAATACTATTGGATTTTACTCACAAGGTATTGGAATCTTATATGTATACCATTCTGCCTAAATAATGGATCTACAAATGCAATATCCCTGCATATCTCACATCTATTTTCATTCTTCCACTTCACTCTCTATTTCGTATCTTATCTAAATTAACTATTGCTTAACCATTTTCTCACACCATCTCTGATGAAGGGATATAATAAATATCCTGGAAACAGCTGTAAGACTTTCTCTTTATAAATGTTCTAAGATCTTCACAGCCTTGGTTTTTTATCTCATTCCGAAAAAATTTTTATATATATATATATATATATAAAGAGAGAGAGACATAGATACACACATGCTCTCATGCATATAATAATTTTATTAAACATCTTAAATTACTATGCCAAACTTGTACAATATTCTACCTCTCCCTAGTATTTCTCTCATTACATCTACAACAATTGTGATGAAAGCTATCCATTACGAAAGAAGTTTAATATTAACAAAACATGCCCAGAGTTGTCTCCCATATGTAATCAAATTATTAGAATATTATTTATCATTGTGATAATATTATTTCTTTGCTATATGATTCATGTCTACTCCATTAAACATGTAAGCTCTAACTTAACTGATATTGTCCATGTATATGGTGCACCTGAGTAATTATCTATGCTCATTAACAACATTATATATATCATTATCATTACATGAATTCATTTGTTTCTAATGGTACCAATATCTAACTTTTCAAAAACCACATTATTAGAATTAAAACACATATTAATGTGCACCAATTAAAGCATAATTTGTAATTTATTTTCTCTCTCATCATTATCATTATTTAGATGAAGTATGGTTACATGCGACTCCAAGCCTTGTCCCGTGCGCGGATACTTACCTACAGCTACCTTCAGTTACGCCACAAAATCATCAACTTCCAATGCCGTGCTCATGGCTACCTGGTACGTCAAGCTCTGAGGAAACGGTGCGTTGCCATTGTGAAGATTCAGTCTGGTGTCAGAGCCATGATTGCCAGGAAACGATTCCGACGTCTTAAAATTGAGGTAAGTTAAAATGAAGTAAAGCAGATATTGCTTTAAATCTCTCTCTCCTTCACTTTCTTCCTTATTGCCTTTCACTCTCTCTCTCTCTCTCTATCTCCCTCCCTCCTTCTCCCCCCCC
>NC_068988.1:9784282-9789399 GCF_001194135.2 Octopus bimaculoides
TTGAAGAGGAAAACAAACTCCGTAAAAATATGACTGAGAAAAAAGCCAAACAAGAGGCGGACAAACTTCACCAGGTATGTCATCATCTACAAGTCTGTAGAATTTGATATCATTGTTCAATGTCTTTCATGGTGTATATATATATATATATATATATAAAATATACAAGAATAAATATCGCCATCCATTTAGAGAAAAATTTGTAGTTTAAAATCAGTAATTCTTTGACTGCTATTTCTAAATTTTCAGTATGTTGGAGAAGCAACTCAATGCTAATCCCTGTATATTTATGATTATATATATATATATATATATATATATGTATGTATGTATGTATGTATGTATATAAACATTGAGGCAATTGATAAATTGTATTTCATAGTGATTTTTTTTAATTTGGCATAAATATAATTTTTGCATGAGGGGCACGAAGACTCTTGATTGGTGGGTGCAATGGGTGCAAGCGCTCGCCCTAAAATTTTGGGTGGGGATAATGAAATGCTTTGAACATCTTGGATTGGACCTAGGCTTGTACCCCTCAAGCAAATTCCATTCCTGCACATATGGAAGGACAGACACAACAGCTATGTTGTTAAGAAGTTCATTTCACAGTCATTACACGTTTTGGAGTTTTATGTCACAGAGTGGCACCTTGTGGACATGGCTTGTACTATGCTTTGTGAATCAAATTTGGTAGGTAGAAACTATATGGAATTCCTGTGTGTTTGAAGAATGAACTAGCTAAGACTAAATGTCTTAAGCCTTTAGTATTTAAACCAGGCATATCTCACCCGAGTATTCTACCTATCTTATGCTCAAACCACCCAGATCCAGCCTCTCACACTTACCCTATGATATCATTCTAAGAAGATATTATTACCTCATCGTAACTTTAAAGCTACAAGATAACGCATGACAAGTTCAAAAGACTGTAAATAACTAAACATCCTACCCATGCATGCATGGAAGATGGATGTTAAGCGGTGATGATGATTCGACAGAGTAATCTAAGAGTTAAAGGATTAACTTGGACATAATGTCACATCCGTGGTAGGAGACAAACATTCAGTTCTTCACTTTTCCAACCAGCAATTTGACATATGTTCCTTTTAGCAAGCTGCAGTTCTTTAACAAAATTCACATCTCAGATATGCAATGCTGGTGTTATTTCTGAAATTTACTGTACTTTATTTTTCACCAAATTTAAAATTTGGTTTGATATCTTCTTGTTATGAGATGTAAAAATATAGTTTAACTCATTGACTGCAAAAAGCAGGTACAGAAACCCCTCGACTATCGCAGGTGTTACATTCCAAAAAACCCTGCAATAGGTTTAAATCTGTTAAGCAGAAACAGTACTGTACTGCATATTTTCTTTAATGATTTTTATAACTTGTATATATTTTATTACAAATGCAAAACAACATCACAGAGGAATTGATGTAAGCTTAAATAATAAACCGCGATAGGTGAACCATGATATGGCGAGGGATTACTGTATATCCACTCAGCTCTATTACCCTTAACTGCAGAAAGTAATTTTGTCCACCAATCTATCTTTTGTAGAGAACTTCTGTTTGAAACTACTTTTTGTTGCAACATGTAAGTCGAGAGAAAATCGTATTCTTTGCTAGATTTTTTTAACATCAATAACGGAATAAACACGGTGAAAGTGTTAAAATGATGAAGGGTATGAACTTTGCCAAAGCTTGCATGTATTGTTGTGTTCTGTCTTCCATCTCCCTTCTGGACATGTTAGCCTTCATGATTTCTGTTATAGTTTGTGGTCTCTTCTTCTGATTCTCTCCCTTGTCTGATTTTTGCAGGAAAGACTTGCTTCCATCAAAAAAGCTCGAGAAGATGAAGAACTGAAAGAACGCGAAGAAGCAAGCAGAAAAAATAGAGAAATTCAAATAGCAGAACAGAAGCGCAATGAGAATAAAATTGATTATGACAAAATTGTAAATATTTTTTCCTTCCTTAAAAGTTTAATAATAATGATGATGTTGTTGACATCATAGAGTTATGATTATTATTATTATTATTATTATTTTAGAAAAGTTCTGAAAATGTTGAAATTATTTTTGCAGATGATTTGAAAATACATAATTTAAATGTAAATTTAGATAAAGATTTTCTAATTTATCAAACATGTCACTTAAACAGTTGTTAGAAGTTTCACAAAATTGTTTATAGAAAATTACTGTAGCTTGCTAACCAACCACATGGTTCCAATATTTTGATTGCATTTAATATGAATGTTTCAAGTAGTTATGTAAAAATAACCCTTACATAATACCACATATTTCAGTTGTGTGTGTGTATATATGTGTGTATGCATGTGTTGCAATGCATTTCAATTATCCAATCTTCTTTTGTTTCAGGTTGGAGATATGTTTGGTCCCATCTATGATGCAGCCGGCCAAAAGATTGAGACATCATCCTCAATGTTTGGTGTAAATATGGATTTTTAAATATATTTTCTTGTTTTCTGTCCTTTAATATCATCTGACAAATTCCTCATTTTTAGAAACAAGCTTCATTAATTCAAATACATTGATTGCAGATTAAAAATCAATGTTTCATTTTGCTTCTCAAGGTTTAATGAAAATCACAAGCTGTCAGAATCATTAGCACAGTGGTCCATCATTACGTTCTGAGTTCAAATTCTGTCCAGGTTGACTTAGCCTTTCATCCTTTTGAGGTCAATAAAATAAGTACCAGTTGTGTACTGGGGTCAATGTAATTGACTTGACCCCCCTCCCACCACCACCACCAAAAAAAGAAAAAGACTTGCTGTCCTTGTATCAAAATTTGAAACTGGTATAACGATCCATATAAAAAGAAGAGTGATTGGTGTATTTTACCTGATATATATATTCAGATGTGCAAATATTTAAAGCATTTATGGCATTAAAACTTTCATTATCAACTCCAAATTTGACCAAAATGCTGTTTTTGTAGTCCAATCTATTTGTATTTCTGTCACAAGATATTCCTTAATCTAGTTTTAAAATGCGTTAATTGTAACTATTAATTAAAGCAAGGGAAAAAAAATCTAGATTTCGTTTTTCACATGTTTAGTACATTTATGTTACTTTAAGTTTTGGCTCAGATGTATTTAGACAAGTTGGGAAATTAAGTATTTGAGCCAGAATAACTGAACTTCCTTACTGCAAAGTGAAAGAGAGAGGTTAATGGCAGGATGAGGGGGTTCTGGGTTTTATCAACACCATATTTCAGAACATTGGAAAGTGAGGTTTTGCCAGGATAGAAGAGAGGGGCTTATTGATAATGGATAAGAGAGGATTAACCCTTTAGCATATGATGCTTCGTTATCCTCATTGTTTTGAATTCATCATGCATCATTTTGTAGCTTAGAGATTTTGATGGGATTTAGTTTTAGAATGACATTGTAGAGCAGGTGTGATAAGCTGATTCTGACCAGTTTCAACATGAAAGAAGTAGAATATCTTCAGTCAGATATAGCTGGTTTAACTGCTAAAGAGTAAAATAATTTTCTTTCAGACATTTCCATAATAATCTTGGTTAGGTTTGTTTATGGAACAGGGAGCTGGAGACCTTAGCTCAAGATTTGTTGCTAAGCATTATTTTGATCTTTTTATGGGCCCCAATTTGATACTAAATAACCCCTGGTTGTACTTTTCAAACTTGGATGCAAATTGATTGGCAGTAAGATGCCAGCTCAGCTGACAATTCCCAAAATAGTTACTTTGGGATCCAAGTGTTTTCATTCTCTTGCAGCAGACCTCTTTTGAGAAAAATCTCTTCTACCTATACACTTTGATGTACACAAACAATAGCACTGCAGACAGGGAAAAGCAGTGGGAGTTGGTTCAACAGAATTGTGAGATGCTTTTGCTGTAAGTTTGGTCAAAATAGTTGGAAATGAATAAACTCTGCTGAAGAAACCCAAGGGCCAGGAATGGGCAGTTTGTTTCACCTATCATCAAAATTCTGTCTAAACTCTATTTTTTCTATTCTTTCAAAATAGAAAATATTCTTTAAAGTCATTTATTCCCATTTTCTCTTTATTACAGAGTACAAGTTTCGAAAGAGCAAAGGTTGCTGAAGGGGAGACCAACATACAGCCACTTCACTTACCTGACCAAGAATTACTGCAGGAATACAAATTTCCTAAGTTTGTTTCTCTCTATTTCCAAAACAATGCCTCCAGTATCTATATTAGACGGGCTCTCAACGAACCATTGTTACACCTTCAAAACCCAGGAGATCAAATGGTAAATTCAGAATCAGTTATATGTCACCTTCATCTATTTCCATTCCTGGCTTTATTTCTTTTAAACTCTTTTATCGTCATCATCATCGTCATCATTTGGTGTTAGGAAGGACGTCCAAATGTAAAACCCCTGCCAAATCAGACAACATGAGCCTGGTGCTGCCCCTCAGCCTACCAGCCCTGGTCAAACAGTCCAACCCATGCCAGCATGGATAATAGACATTTACTGATGCTGATGATGACGATCATCGTCATCATTATCATCCTTTAATGTCTCTTTTCTATACTGGCATGCGTTGAGTGGTTTTTTTATGTTCTGAGTTCAAATCCCAGCAAGGTCAACTTTACCTTTCATCTTTGCGGGGTGAATAAAATAAGTACTAATTGAACACTGAGGTCAATATAATCAACTTAGACCCTCCCCCGAAATTGCTGGCCTTGTGCCAAAATTTGAAGCTATTATTATTAAGGTGGTGAATTGGCAGAACCATTAGCATGCTGGACAAAATGCTTAGCGGTATTTCATCCGTCCTTGCATTCTGAGTTCAAATTCTGCCGAGGTTGACTTTGCCTTTCATCCTTTCTAGGCCTATGAAATAAATACCAGTTATGCACTGGGATCAATGTAATCAACTAGTCCCCGTTCCAAACGTTTCAAGCTTGTGCCTTTAATAGAAAGGATTATCATCATCATCATCATTATTATTATTATTATTATTATTATTAAGGTGGTGAGCTGGCAGAATCATTAGCAGGCCAGGCGAAATGCTTGGCAACATTTCATCTGTCTTTATGTTCTGAGTTCAAATTCAACCGAGGTCAGCTTTACCTTTCATTTTTAAAGGGTTAATAAAAT
>NC_068988.1:9789874-9794017 GCF_001194135.2 Octopus bimaculoides
TATTATTATTATTAATATTATTATTAATATTATTATTAATATTATTGCATTTTCTTTTTACTAGGCTGCTCTTGCTGTTTGGATTACAATTCTGCGATTTATGGGAGACCTTCCTGAACCTAAATACCATACATCTATGGCAGATGCACGGGTCAGTTCATCAATTTATTCCACTCTGATATACCATTCCAAATTCCTTTTTCAACAGTTGTCTTTTGTTATGTACCTTTTTGTTTTTAATGGTCTTACCTGGTGGAAGAAACTGCATCTGTAGCCCTTGCAGGCTCTCCTCTGAAATACATCACATATCGAGTTAAATTCGATGACCGGCACCCATGCCAACATCGTCTCCTTCATTGGACATGAAACTCAGCTTGCAAAGACTTATTGGGGCAAGCGAAAGAGAAATCGGGATAGCACCTGTGCCCAGCGTCGCTTTTCTAGCACTTGTGCTAGTGGCATGTGTAAGGACTTTCGAGCGAGATCGTTGCCAGTGCCCCTGGACTGGCTTTTGTGCGTGTGGCACATAAAATACACCATTTCAAGCGTGGTCGTTGCCAGTACCTCCTGACTGGCCTTCGTGCCGGTGGCACGTAAAAGCACCCACTACACTCTCGGAGCGGTTGGCGTTAGGAAGGGCATCCAGCTGTAGAAACTCTGCCAAATCAGATTGGAGCCTGGTGTAGCCATCTGATTTCACCAGTCCTCAGTCAAATCGTCCAACCCATGCTAGCATGGAAAGCGGACGTTAAACGACGATGATGATGATGATCCCTGGCTTCAGTTGTTAAAATAATGTCTACCTCAACTCTCAGGAGTCTATCTATACTTATCCATTACTCTTCTTTGGTTTTAATCACGCACATACCATCCTATTCCTCTTCCTCCTCATCACTACCACCAGCATCATCTCTTTAAAAGAGAAGGTTTGTATTATAGAAATAGGAATGGTGTCCAGTGAGTTGGTATCTGTAATATAAGGAACAAAGAGCAGTTCACTGACCTCTCAGTGTCGATTGTCCAGCTGGGTTAAATCCAAGACATGCCCTACCCGTCTGACCTATCACTAGAACCTATGGCTATTTCCCTTTCTTGCTCACATGTTCTACACACGTCTGTCCCCTCCCGCTTCCCAAGACCAAAGAAGCTCAGACATGTATGTCTTTTTGGCATCTTGTCTGTTTGACTTCTTGGCTTCATCTTCTTGCTTTTCAACAAAAGTGCATTCAGCATCCTGTCCATGTACCATTTATTTATATCTAGGTGTAGGAATGGCTGTGTGATAAGAAGCTTGCTTCCCAACCACATGGTTCCAAGTTCACTCCCACTACATGGCACTTTGGACAAATGTCTTCTACTCTAGCCTCGGGCTGACCAAAGCTTTGTGAGTGGATTTGGTAGACGGAAACTGAAAGAAACCCGTTGTATATATATATATTTATGTATGGTGGCGAGCTGGCAGAATCATTAGCACACCGGGCGAATTGCTTATTTTCGTCTGCCGTTATATATATTTATATATCAGCAGAAGTTACAGAGTGACTCAAGGACCGAAAGTTTCATCCATTGCCAATTTTATACATATAATATTTATTTATTTGTGTATGCATATATGTTTTATGAGTTTTGATGTCTATTCATGCATGTATAATATTGTTTTAATATCATTCTTATCTTAAAGCAAGATACAACTCCTGTGATGACAAAAATTTATTCAACCCTTGGCCGAAAGTTTAATAAGAAAGACCTAGATGAAGCCAGACAAATGGGAGCAGAATTGGTAAGACAAAATACATTTATTTCAAACCATATTTTATTTAGAAGAAAGTTCATGTCATCTATGAAATACTGTTTAAAGTGCTCAAATATTTAACATTACATTGTCCTTTTTCAGGAAAACGAACCCATTATCTCAATGAAACAAGGTAAAAAAAGTATGCGTCGGAAACTGGTTTCACTCACTCTGAAACGAAAATCGAAACTCACTGAAGAAGTTACTCGTAAAATGGAAATAAATGAAAAGTCTGTTGGTTTTGAAAGTGGAGGAGCAGGAAATGCTCTGTTAGATGATCGACCAACATCCAATCTAGAGAAATTACATTTTATCATTGGTAACGGCATCTTACGACCTGAATTGCGGTCAGTACACTCATTCTTTTATTTACAGTTTTGTTGTTGTTGTGACATCCTTTTTTCTTTTATGTTCTTCTTGTGGAAGCATGACTGCTCTTGAACTTTAGCTGTCTACATTATGGCATTTTATTTTAACTACCCATTTTGGTTCACCACATGATAGTTAGATCCATTTAGTTTTGCTTGGACCATTTGCATGTACATACGTTGATTCATTTGTTCATTTATTCATTCCTCTATTTCAGAGATGAGATATACTGCCAAATGTGTAAACAATTATCACAGAACCCTTCAAAAAGCAGTCAGGCGAGGGGATGGATTTTACTGTCGCTATGTGTTGGCTGTTTTGCTCCATCAAATAAGGTAAACATTTTGTGTTACAACTTTTTCTGAATTTTTAAAATAAAAAAAAAAAAAAATTTTTTTTTTTTTAACAGTTTGGTCATTCAACTCACTGAATGACCTGTTAGTGTTACAGCGAAATACAGAACAATAGTGAAAGTGTCATAGCAAGTCAATGGGGAAGGACAAACAGAGAAAGGAGATACTGACAATTTTGTGGGTATCAGCAATAGAGTTCCATGAACATAATTGCTGGACATGGCTTCTGGAGGTCATACTTAAAATGTGTGTTTTCCCTCTTTTTATGACAAACAGTGTCTCCCAAATACATGTGTTTATACATGTAACAATGATATTGTGGTCTTCTTGTAATCCACATTAATACATGTGTCAATGATAATGTTGATTTATTGCAATTCACATAGATACATGTGGTGATGAAATTGCTGTCACTTTTTGTAATCTAGAAAAGAATGATTTCTTTCCATGGTTAACTCTCTTCCAAGATTTTCGTCTCCAATTATTTTCATCAACAACCAATAAATAACAAACAGCTAATTAAAAATTCAAATCAAGGACAATAAAATTTATTTTCCTTTAGAGTATAGAATCACTTACATTCAGTTGAATATAATATTATTAATCACTTTTCAATGAAACATGCAACATTATTCAATAGCTAAAGAGATAGAGAAGATTTTATTTTTTACATAAATAAATGAACTTTTAATTAACAGGCTCAGGAGTGGCTGTGTGGTAAGTAGCTTGCTTACCAACCACATGGTCCCGGGTTCAGTCCCACTGTGTGGCACTTTGAGCAAGTGTCTTTTACTATAGACCAAAGCGTTGTGGGTGGATTTGGTGGACAGAAACAGAAAGAAATCTATTGTATATATATATATATATATATATATATATATATGTGTATGTATGTATGTATGTATGTATGTATATGTTTCTGTTTGTCCTCCACCACCATCGCTTGACAACCGATGCTGGTGTGTTTACGGCGCCGTAACTTAGTGGTTCAGCAAAAGAGACTGATAGAATAAGTACTAGGCTTACAAAGAATAAGTCCTGGGATCAATTTGTTCGACTAAAGGCGGTGCTCCAGCATGGCTGCAGTCAAATGACTGAAACAAATAAAATAAAAGAAAAAAAGAATGGTCATATGCTAAATGATGGTTGTCATGTGATTGACCAGGCTATCTGATGTTGTTATACCTCGCTAATCACAATGCGCTTTGCATCGTTTTACTTTTCAAACAATGCTGCTCCACTGGATAGGCAAGCAGGCCAACAGGGTTTCCATTTACAGCTGAGTGAACTGGAGCGGTGTGAAATAAAGTGTTTTGAGAATTGACCCTTTGACCTAATGATCAGGAGTGCCATACTCTGACCCCTAGGCTACGTGATAGGTATACATGGCTGGAATCCTCAAATCCTGTCAATCAGCCTGGTTCCATTCTTAGTCTGCAATAAATTCTTGTAATGTCCTAACAGTATTTTATAAAAAAAACTTTTACTTTCATTTACTAGATTTACTAATGAAATTAGCTTATTAGCATTTAATTATTTTCCTTCTTTACATGTTGCATAATTTCAAAATAATTAATATGCTGTTTGATTATTTATTTTTGTTTTTCAGTTCATAAATTATTTGCGGTC
>NC_068988.1:9794555-9804555 GCF_001194135.2 Octopus bimaculoides
AAAGTCAGAAAGATGTAACTGAAAATGATATGAGTTGAGGTGTTCCTGTAATTTAATTAATTTTCTCATTAAGTTGAAGTTATAAATTAAATCCAAATTATTTCTATAAAATTTAAATAATTTCTCCTAAAAATCCCAGGAACCCTTGGCCCCTATTATATTTATAGATTGGACAGCAAAAGCTCTAATTTAAATAATTATATATTTTTTTCTCATTAAGTTGAATTCAAAATTATTTCTATGGAATATAACTTCTGTTTTTCCTTTTCTTTTCATTTTTTTTTTTTTTGTGTGTCTTAATAGTCTACAAAATCCAAGAAACCTTTGTTGTTACCAATAACATTTATGGATGGAACATCAAAAACCCTGCTTGCAGACTCTGCCACCACTGCTCGAGAACTCTGTCAACAGTTGTCAGAAAAGGTTGACCTTCAAGATCAGTTTGGTTTCTCTCTCTACATTGCTTTGTATGATAAGGTAAGTTGGTTCTTAACGAGATTGCTTTCTGAAAAATATTTAATTTCCAGGTGCAAGTGTGGTTGTGCGATATGAAATTTACTTCCCAACCACAAGGTTTTGGGTTCAGTTCCATGGCGTGGCATCTTGGGCAATATGTGTTCTTCTATAGCTCCAGGTTGACCAAAGCCTTGTGAATGGATTCGCTAGATGGAATGTTACGTGTAAGTGGGCTGGCTATATCCCTGGATTTTGGTCTCACTTGGCTTGTTCCATGTTGACATATTTTGGTTAGTTTAATTGGATTGGATCCAATAGTCCCATGGACTGCATTATGCCCCAGTATCTGCTTTGGTATGGTTTCTATGGCTGGATGCCTTTCCTAATGCCAATCTCTTTACAATATGCATTGGGTGCTTTTTTTATGCCACCTGCAATAGTGAGGCCGTTGTGCAGTTTGCAGGACTACATACCCCAAGGAGGCAACTTTATGCTACAGGAGCACTCTGTCGGTTACGACGACGACGAGGGTCCCAGCTGATCCGATCAACGGAACAGCCTGCTCGTGAAATTAACGTGCAAGTGGCTGAGCACTCCACAGACATGTGTACCCCTAACGTAGTTCTCAGGGAGACTCAGTGTGACAAGGCCGGCCCTTTGAAATACAGGTACTACTCATTTTTGCCAGCTGAGTGGACTGGAGCAATGTGAAATAAAGTGTCTTGCTCAAGGACACAACGCGTTGCCGGGAATTGAACTCACAACCTTATGATCGTGAGCCGAATGCCCTAACCACTAAGCCATATGCCTTCACTTTATGCTAGGAAATGAGGGATTAAAATATGGAAGAAGGGGCCAGAGCTGAACAGATTTCTTACTTTTATATGTATGTTGTAAGATGTATGAATTATTTCCCTTCATCCTCTTATTTTCTCTTCCCTTTCGTCCAGGTATCTTCTCTTGGAAGTGGAAGTGATCATGTCATGGATGCTATATCTCAATGTGAACAATATGCAAAAGAACAAGGAGCGCAAGAACGTAATGCACCTTGGAGACTGTTTTTCAGGAAAGAAATCTTTGCCCCTTGGCATGACCCGACAGAAGATGCAGTTGCAACCCATCTGATTTATCAGCAAGTTGTCCGTGGAATCCAGTTTGGGGAGTACCGCTGTGAGAAAGTAAGTGATACTTTATACTAGCCTCATCACAGTCCTGTTTTTCCAAAATACTCCAACTTGTTTCTGAACATTATGTCCATCCTGTTCATATAAAGAAATATTAATATTTTCTGTACAAAAAACCATCGGTGTTTAATTGTTGTTGGCACTCCGTCGCTTACGACATCAAGGGTTCCAGTTGATCCGATCAACGGAACAGCCTGCTCGTGAAATTAACGTGCAAGTGACTGAGCACTCCACAGACACATGTACCCTTAACGTAGTTCTCGGGGATATTCAGCGTGACACAGTGTGACAAGGCTGACCCTTTGAATTACAAGCACAACAAAAACAGGAAGAAAGAGTGAGAGAAAGTTGTGGTGGAAGAGTACAGTATCCCCTGCCGGAGCCTTGTGGAGCTTTAGGTATTTTCGCTCAATAAACACTCACAACGCCCGGTCTGGGAATCGAAACCGCGATCCTATGACCGCGAGTTCACTGCCCTAACCACTGGGCCAACCTACCTGTGATCACCTTTGAATCTATGATGCTAATTTTCTATTTTAAAGTGATCAAAATTAAAACTTTCCATCACAATTTCATATTAATTTATGTTCCAATTTTTTCTGATTTTCGTTAGTGGACAGCATGCTTTCTGGAAGCTTTGTCACTCAATTTCACATACACTTTCTGTTGCATCTTCAATTTATGTTCTGGACAGTTTAACCCATTACCTACCAGTGATCTCATATGAGATCACTTAAAAATAAAAAAAATTCATAATTATCTGTCAATATTTACACATATCTAACCTTTTTGCTATATCTACGAGGTATATTTCTCTGATATTCAAATGAGGTTTGCTAATTTTTCACCCCATATCTCGCTTATTTCTATTTAAAATGTCATTTTGAAATGTTATTTTGATCATTCCAGCGTGTTTCTAAGGCTGTTTTATGCTAGAAATCAGTTTCATAAAAAAATTCCAGTTAATAGAATCATGGGAGGTAAATGGGTTAATAGTGACAGTTATTTTACTAATTACTTCATTTTCACCATTAATTAAGGTAGTGTACTTCAACAGAAGTATGGTAACAAAAGAGTTAAAGTGATCTGAATTAAAATCTTCCATCACAATTTCATGCTAATTTATGTCCCAAATACCAGATTAATGATGACAATAGCTTTGTCGTTATTTTAGTAATTTCTTGAGGGTGGCAAGCTGGTGGAATTGGTTGCATGCCGGGCGAAGTGCTTTAGTGGTATTTCATCTGTCTTTATGTTCTGAGTTCAAATTCCGCTGAGGTCGACTTTGCCTTTCATCCTTTCAGGGTCAATAAATTAAGTACTTTAACCACCACTGTCATTAATATTACTATCAGTATTAGTATTATTTCTTTATTGCCCCACAAGGGGGCTAAACACAGAGGGGACAAACAAGGACAGACAAAGGGATTAAGTCAATTACATTGCATAACAGGTTATTCAATTGACCCCGAAAGGATGAAAGGCAAAATCGACCTCGGTGGAATTTGAACTCAGAACATAACGGCAGACGAAATACCACTAAGCATTTCGCCCGGAGTGCTAACCATTCTGCCAGCTCATCACTTTTAGTATCATTACCACCACCACCACTATTACTACTACCACTATTTCTACCACCACCACCACCACTACTACAACTACCACTACAACTACCACCACCACCACCACTACTACTACTACTTTGCTATTTTGAAGAATCTCATTAAATAATAAATTACTCACAGACTTATTATTCTTTGTCGATTTCTTTAGGATGATGACTTAGCGATGATAGCAGCACAACAGTATTTTGTTGGCTACGGCACTGATCTCAACAACGAGCGCCTACAAACTCTCTTAAACACTTACATTCCGGAGAATCGGCTCGCTAGCAAAGGTCTTCCAAACTGGATAAACCTCGTCCTAACTAAGCTAAAATCTTCCTATTTCAACACCCTGAAACCCATCAAAGTCAAAGAAGACATTGTCCGCTATGCCAAATACAGGTGGCCTCTCCTCTTTTCACGATTCTATGAAGCTTATAAATTTGCAGGACCAAGTCTACCGAAAAACGATGTGATCATCGCTGTCAATTGGACTGGCGTATATATCGTTGATGACCAAGAACAAGTTCTTCTAGAACTTTCTTTCCCAGAAATTACTTCTGTTTCCAGTAGTCGGTAAGTTCGCTGTTTCTTTTTTTCCTTTTAGTATCAGTTTTTTAATTTTTTTATTATTTTTTTTTTATGTCAAGAGCGTGATCGTTGCCAGAGCGGCTGCCTGGCTTCCGTGCTGGTGGCACGTAGATAGCACCATTTGAGCGTGATCGTTACCAGTGGCACGTGAAAAGACATTTGAGCAAGATTGTGCCACTTGTCAATTTTATGATTGTAATTATAGTTTTCAGATTCTTTTAATGATATTTTGTTAATGTTGTGATTTCATATTTTACTTCTAGTACTCGGAAACTTCATGGACAGAGTTTTACTTTGGCAACCATTAAAGGAGAAGAGTATACATTTACATCTCCAAACTCAGAGGATATCAAAGACTTAATTGTTACATTCCTGGAAGGCTTGAGAAAACGGTCACGCTTTGTCATTGCCATTCATGACTACAGCCCTCCCCCTGGTGAGTAACAGGTTACCAATGTCAAATAATTCTTTTATTCCTGCTTGTTACATTCACAGTATCGGTGTATTGATCCTACTATCAGATGTTGTTATACCACGCTGGTCACAATGGGCTTCCAATTTTCTCTTCATTGCACCATGCTTTTCCATTCAGGTCCAAATTGTTTTACTAATTCATCTTCCTATCATCTTGGAAGCCTTCTAAGTGGCCTTTTTTGATTTCTTAGGTACCACTTGGTAGCTGCACAGGCCCACCTGTTATCTGTGAACCCCTTGGAACTTGTGCAGCTCCAGGCAACTTGTCCTGCAGTCACTCCTCTCCATCTTTGAGTCACCTCATTAAACAGTCAAATAGCAACATTATACAAATGTAAAAGTGACCAGTGACCGAGAGCTTTGGCAATATGCTGTGCTTGAGAAGAAGACCCATCAAGCCAAGTGAAATTGTAGTCATGGTTGATGCTGGTGTCACAAGTGGCCCCTGTGCTGGTGGCACATAAAAAGCACCTTTCGAGCATTGGGCCTCACGGAGTCAAAGTGGCTGATGCCAGTGGCAAGGGAAAAATCTCCTTTCAAGTGTTGGGCCTCACAGAGGCAATGACCAAGACCTTTGGCATTATGTCATGCTTGAGAAGAGTCATCAAGCCAAACAAAATTGCAGCTGTGGCAGATATTGGTGTCATGCAAATGGCACTCTTGGAGTGGTTGGCATTAGGAAGGGCATCCAGCCATAGAAAACCATGCCAAATCAGACTGGGGTCTGGTGTTAGCCTTCCAACTTACCAGCCCTGGTCAAATTGTCCAACCCATGCCAACATGGACAACGGATATTAAATGATGATGATGAATTGTCTGACTAATAATGATTATAACCTAGACAACTCATTGCTACATTGAGAACAAACTGTAGCAGGTTTTTTTAGTACAGTGTATTATACCATTGAGTTTGTATGGGGTGCTTGGTTGTTGCTCAAGTGCACCATAGCCTTTAGCAGTGGTTCTTAACTGGGGATCCATTTGGCCCTTGAGGGTCCACATAAGATTTTGTTAAAATTTATATCCAATAAACAAGTTATACTTCTAGAATACACAAATTATTTTTGACAATCTTTTATACAATTTCTAATAATATTTAGTGGAGGCGCAATGGCCCAGTGGTTAGGGCAACGGACTCGCGGTCATAGGATCGCGGTTTCGATTCCCAGACCGGGCGTCGTTAGTGTTTATTGAGCGAAAACACCTAAAGCTCCACGAGGTTCCGGTTGTGGCGAACCCTGCTGTACTCTTTCACCACAACTTTCTCTCACTCTTACTTCCTGTTTCTGTTGTGCATGTAATTCAAAGGGTCAGCCTTGTCACACTCGGTGTCACGCTGAATATACCCGAGAACTACGTTAAGGGTACACGTATCTGTGGAGTGCTCAGCCACGTGCACGTTAATTTCACGAGCAGGCTGTTCCGTTGATCGGATCAACTGGAACCCTTGACGTCGTAAGCAACGGTGTGCCAACAACAACAACAATAATATTTAATTATAAAAATATAACAGGATTTCAAAACCATCAAATAGCTAGGCGGGTCCACCTGAGCAAAACAGGAATCAAAGAGGTCCAACAGAATGAGTGAGGCCCCATTAAAAGCATTTGAGTTTAGTGTTGCCAACTCTCTTGGCAACTCATGCACCTTAGTTGTCTCCCTTAGACACACCATTTCTAAACTGATGTTTTATGGATAATTTCTTTCAGGTGACAGTAGTTCCTTCCTGTCATTCCAAAAAGGAGATCTTATAAATTTGGACCAACAGACTGGTGAACAAGTGCTTAATTCTGGCTGGTCATATGGTCAGTGTCAGAGAACTAAACGTTCTGGAGATTTCCCAGCAGAATGTGTCTATGTTCTTCCTACAATTACCAAACCATCAGATGAAATTGTTGTAAGTCAATCATTCTATATTTAAAATTTCTTTCTTTATTTTTTTATATTTTGGCTCTCATAGAAATGTAAAACTGATCGTTCTTTCGTGATAAAATATTTCTGAGACTAAAGAAGAAATGTATACAGCGTAAAAAACTTCCAGATTTTGTCAAGGAACATTCACAAACTAATGGCATTTCAAATGGTTGATAATAAACGATTATCTTTTTAATCTCTTGATACTACACTCTCAGAGTAGTTGGCGTTAGGAAGGGCATCCAGCTGTAGAAACTCTGCCAAATCAGATTGGAGCCTGGTGTCGCCTCCTGGTCCACCAGTCCTCAGTCAAATCGTCCAACCCATGCTAGCATGGAAAGCGGACGTTAAACGATGATGATGATGATGATGATGATTATATTCAAAAAGCCTATAATACATAATGTAATACCATGATCTATAGAACATCTATCGGGTAGGTATATATATATATATATATATATATATATATATATATATATATATATATATATGCGTGTGTATGTATATATATAGAAGAGTTAAGGAATGGAGGAGATAAGATCCGGGCTACATGTTTCATAGCAAGTAGAACCTCAGAAGTGGTAAATATCCAAGTGAGGTGTAAATGTACAGTGTATGTTGGTTTGAATTTGAGAGGAGGGGCTAAGTCAATTGCATTGACCTCCAGTACTCAACTTGTGCTTATTTCATCAATCCTGAGAGGAGGAAAAGCAAAGCCGACCTCAGCAGAATTTGAACTCAGAACAGAAAGATGGATGAAATGCTGCTAAGCATTTTTGCCCACCTTGCTAACAATCCTGCCAGCTCTCTGCCTTGAAATGTGCAATATATATTAACAGCATAAGTTGTTGATGGTGTGGGTGTGTTTACATCCGCATAACTTACCAGTTCAGCAAAAGAGATAGAATAAGTACTAGGCTTGAAAAAAAAAGTCCTGGAGTTGATTTTGACTAAAATCCTTCAAGGCAATGCCCCAGCATGGTCGCAGTCCAATGACTGTTGTGTCTGGGGAGGGTCATTCCATTTTTGTGCCTTATTATTTAACACACTCACTGGTTCAGTTTCTACTCATTTACTTCTTTATTTTTTCTAAAATTTTCATTGTGTCTTGTTGTTGACTCTATCTGTTCTCCAAGCTGCATTCATTTTATAATTAATATATTTGTATAATAAATAGTTGATATATTTCATAATAAATATATCAACGAGACGTTATATTGATTATATTCCTTTCAGTGTATTGTCCAAATAATGACTAATTAATCTCCAAATCTTTTGTTCCATACATTGAAGGCTTTTCACAATTCTGCTTGTTAGCTCTTGTACTTAAAAACCTCTTAATTAGGCAACTTCTTAAATTCTCTTTGAGACTTTCCTTTGATAAACACATTGTAGTTATTTCTCTTATATTTGTCCCATTAAGTTTTGGTTTTGCATCTGTTTGGCTGCAAATACTTCACGAGTGATCAGCTGTTTTTATTTCTGTCTTGTCGCAGACTTTGTTCACCCGTGGTGCGGAATATACTGCCCGGGATACATCAACACCAAGTGAAACCTCTTCCATATCAGAACAGAGAGAGAAGCCACACACACTTGAAACGTTCTCATATGATCACTTCAGGTAAGCATTAATGTATTAGAAATGTAAAATGCCCATCCCCTCAAACAGTAAGACACCTGTTCTTGTCCTTCTATCATGCTTTAACCTCTCATCACCAAAGTCACACCATTCAATGCTACTTTGTCCCACCCACTTTAGTCAAGGGGTCCTGTTTTACAAGTTACTCAGTGACCTCACTGGTGCTGGTGCCACTTCAAAAGCACTCAGTACACTCTGTAATGTGGATGAAGCAGTAGAAACCATACCAAAGCAGACATTGGAGCTTGGCACGGTCCTCTAGCTCATTAGATCTTGTCAAACCATCCAACCCATGCCAACATGGAAAACAGATGTTAACCGTTTTATTACCGAATTTATTTTGAGATGCTTTGTGTTTCTTTCAATTAATTTTAAATATAACAAAGAATTTAGTAAAATAATTAGTTATCATTCAGCTAGTGTTAAGAACATAAAGTGTGACTCAGGTTTGGTGGAAGATTTTAATTCAGAACTTTTGAAAACAAGACATTTGTATTACAGAACCAGAGGCAGTTTCAGCCATGTTGGTATCAAAAGGGTTAAATGATAATGATGATACCTGCATGGGGCTGTTTCCAATTCATATATCTTCATAAACTCTCCCTCCCTCTCTCTCTCTCTCTCTCTCTGTTTTCCTTTCTTTCCCACTCACTCCTATTTCTAGCCATATGTTTGTCTTCCTTACTGTTTACTAAAATACTTTCCTTCAGCCCTAATCTTTTAATTTCATAATCGACATTACTATATTCCTTCTACTTTCAAAGACACAGAGCACCTCTAAGTCTTGCCAACTGATCTGAATCTGTATCGTTAAAGAGTGCTAATAAAATTTTTTTCAAAAATGACCATTACCTTCATCAGATGGATTTAAAAACGAAATCTACTCCTAGCTGCATCATCTTCATTTACCAAAAAGCTTTGATTGGTTGATCTTACTGCTGTTATTGCAAGGAGATTCCCCAACTTTCTAAGTCCATCATGCATCATTTAAAAACTTGAATCTTGTCTCTGTCGACACTCATTTCATAAGTGTACCATCAGTAGTAGAATGTATTTTTAGCCTAATCAAACAGCCAGAAGTTATACTGCTTCAAACTATTACCCACATGTTAATTATTGCCCACATGTTAACTATTACCCACATGTTAACAAAACCATCCTGAATTTCATTGTGTTACCCTCTCCTAGAGACACAAGCTATTCCTGCCCTGAGCATTTACTATGAGCCAGACTGGATCATTTAAGGGTTGATCACCTTGATCCTAGACTCACTGCTCTATCAATGATGAAGTATGAACAACTAAACTCTTGGTTTGGAGTCTGAAATCTTATTATTGCAGCCACTTTCAGTCCCAACTGTGGAATAAATTCTATGGGCACTATGCCAAATTCCAATAAACAGAAATTAGTCTTTTGTCTTGTTTAACAGGAATAAAAATGTATTTAATTCCAAGTCTCACATGAAAATGGAATATTTGTGATAAGATTCTCTTTGTAATATCAAACACGACTCTCGGGTTATTGTGAATGAAATTAAATTGAATTTGTGAAAATAACTCTGATATGGTTATGTGGTTAAGTTTGCTCTCCAACCCTGGCATTTTGGGTTCAATTCCACCTCATGGTATCTTGGACAAATGCCTTCTGCTATAGATTCAGGATGACCGAAGCCTTGTTAGTGGACCTGATAAACATACACTCAATGACACTCCTTGTGTGTGTGTGTGTGTGTGTGTGTGTGTGTGTGTGTGTGTGTGTTTGTGTTTTGTTGTGTTGGCATTACACCATAATTAAAAATGAATGCCATCATTACATAAAGTGTGTCCCACATTTCCAGTTCTTCTCAGAAAATATGTCCAGCCATGGAGAAATATAACCTTGCTTGAAAAGAGGTGAGGGTCATGACAGGAAGAGCATCCAGCTGTACAAAATGTACCTTAACAAATTCTGTTTGATTCACGGAAGCATAGAAAAGTGGTTGTTAAACTGAAGACTTTTAAGTCTGAGAGTTATTAAAACACTAATATTCCAGAATGTAATTAATTTTGTTTTTTTTTATTGTTTTTATCAGGCCACCTCCCAAGAGAACAATGACAAGAACCATCTCAACTGCCAAGAAAAAACGACAAGATGAT
>NC_068988.1:9809555-9816251 GCF_001194135.2 Octopus bimaculoides
TCCCCATCACGTTGAAGTGGAGGCTATTCGTCACAAAACAACCCAGATTCTCCACAAAGTATATTTCCCTGATGATACTGATCAGGTAAGCGAGTTAAAATATTATTTTATTTTTTTGATTTATTGCCATCATTGGACTCTGGCCATGCTGGGGCACCACCTTGAAGGATTTTAGTTGCACAAATCAACCACCATACTTATGCTTTTTTAAGTCTGGTATTTATTGCATCAGTTTCTTTTGCTGCACCACTAAGTTACAGAGGATGTAAACAAACCAACAATGGTTGTCTAGCAGTGTGGGCCAAACATAGACACACACACACACACACATACATATGTATACACATTGGTCTACCAAATCTACTTAGAAGGCATTGGCAACCCAGGGCCATAATAGAAGAAACTTGCCTAAGATGTTGCAGTGTGGGATTGAACCCAAAATCATGTAGCTGCAAATTAAATTTCTTAACCACTTCATTGTGGCCTAGATAATGTATTAAAATAAACCAATTTAGTTAATTAACTAAATTCTGTAATAATCTGTTTTTGTTTTGTTTTTTTTTAAACCTTTCAGGCCTTTGAAGTTGATTCAAGTACCAGAGCCAAGGACTTCTGCCAAAATATAGCCCAAAAACTTCGCCTTAAATCCTCTGAAGGTTTCAGTTTGTTTGTCAAAATTGCAGACAAAGGTAACCATTTCACATATTCCTGCTTTATTACTTACTTCTTGTTGTGTCTGTGGAACAAGTTCTGAATTAAAATCTTCCACCAAACCTTAGTCACAATTTATGTTCCTAACACTTGCTTAATGATTACTAAGTTATTTTACAAAATTTTTTGTTATATTTAATATTAATTGAAAGTAACACAGAGCATCTCAACAGGAATATTGTAACAAAAGGGTTAAAATATATGATAGAGAAACAATTCTTAACCCTTTTGATACCAAATCAGCTGAAACCACCTCTGGCTCTGAGTACAAATATCTTGTTTTCATAAGTTCTGAATTAAAATCTTCCACCAAACCTTAGTCACAATTTATGTTCCTAACACTAGCTGAATGAAAACTAAGTTATTTTACTAAATTTTTTGTTATATTTAATATTAATTGAAAGTAACACAAAGCATCTCAACAGAAATATGGTAACAAAAGGGTTAACAAACTTTAAATATCTTTACTAAAACAGAAGCATAGACATAATAAAAATCATACAAATTATTAAGAAAATCATTACTTGATACATGATGAGTGAAACTAAATATTGTCTGATTTACTTATGCTAATTCTATGATAATTAGCGGAGGCGCGTGGCTTAGTGGTTAGGAGCATCATGATCGTAAGATTGTGGTTTCGATTCCTGGACCGGGCGACACGTTGTGTCCTTGAGCAAAACACTTCATTTCACATTGCTCCATACCACTCAGCTGGCAAAAATGAGTAACGCTGCGATGGACTGGCGTCCAGCTGGGGAACACATACGCCATTGAAACCGGGCCCATGAGCCTGGCTAGGCTTTAAAAGGGTGCATTTATTTTTAATTCTATGATAATTAGTAAAACTAGACATAGTGTAAATTTTATCCTATTACACTGATTAATTAGTAAATTACTAATTACAGCATAATTATTGTTTTATTTCAGTCATTAGTGTCCCAGAAGGAGATTTTTTCTTTGATTTTGTTCGTTATTTAACTGATTGGATACGCAAAGCAAGACCTGCTCGTGAAGGTAGGGATACAAAACAGTTTCTTTCCTATTTTTAATTTTGTAAATTTTAAAATATTTTACTTGTTTGTTTTCTTGATGAGTTTGGATGAAGGGACACAACCCATGGTCCTTCTCGAAGGCTCTTGGAAACTTCAGCATCACAGGTCCTCAACACTAGAAAGATTTGACCCCACGTTCTTTATGTTAGAAACTGCAGTACCATGATCCTTAATGCTAAAGACTTGAGCATCATGTTTCCTTGATATTAGAGAGACTTCAGCTTTGTGGGTCCTTAATGCCATAAAAACTTGAACCTAATTAGCCCTTAATGCTAGACTTGGGTCTTAAGGGTTCTTAATACTAGAGACCTGGGCCTTGCAATTTTGAAAATATTAGCTTTTATCACGGAGAGAAACAGAGGGTTCCAAAACAGAATTAGAACAAAATCAGAATAGAGACAATGACATATTTTAACCCATTCCCTAGCAATGATCTCATATGAGATCACTTAAAAATTACAAATTTCGTAATTATCTGTCAATATTTACACATATCTAACCTTTTTGCTATATCTACTAGGTATATTTCTCTGATATTCAAATGAGGTTTGCTAATTTTTCACCCCATATCTCGCTTATTTCTATTTAAACTGTTATTTTGAAATGTTATTTTGATCATTCCAGCATGTTTCTAAGGCTGTTTTATGCTAGAAATCAAAGTTTCATAAAAAAAATTCCAGTTAATAGAATTATGGGAGGTAATGTGTTAAGTTGAACCAATTTTGAAGGGACCCAAATCATTTTAAGTAAAGAAAGGTCACTGGATGTAAATAGAAACATTTGAACCCTTGACTTGTAATTTACAATTAAGTATATCTATCACAATCTACTTTAATCTGCTAGTTTCATATTTTTTTGATTTATTTTTCTCCAGGAACCGTTTCCCCATTTACTTACCAAGTATTCTTCATGAAAAAGTTATGGACCAACACAGTTCCAGGAGTAGACGTAAATGCTGATACCATCTTTCATTATTTCCAGGTGAGTGTTTCAGGTGAAAACTGTAAATTTCATTGGGAGGAGAGAATGCAGAGTGTTGTTTCTTTTTTTCTTTTTTTGAGGGAAAACAGTAAAGTATCTTAATGAAAAAAAAACAGAGATTAAAGGAAATGGGAATGTCTGATACTCATGTTTAAGAGCTGAGAACAGTCTTCAAGCAGGAAGTGAAACCATGTTTCAGATACCTACTCTCGTTTCAGTCATTTGACTGTGGCCATGCTGGAGCACCACCTTTAGTCGACCCCAGGACTTATTCTTTGGAAGCCTAGTACTTATTCTATCAGTCTCTTTTGCCGAACTGCTAAGTTACGGGGACGTAAACACGCCAGCGTCGTTTGTCAAGCGATGTTGGGGGGACAAACACAGACATGCAAACATATACACCCACATACATACATATATACGACGGGCTTCTTTCAGTTTCTGTCTAGCAAATCCACTCACAAGGCTTTGGTCAGCCTGAGGCTATAGTAGAAGACACTTGCCCAAGATGCCACGCAGTGGGACTGAACCCAGAACCATGTGGTTGGTAAGCAAGCTACTTACCACACAGTTACTCCTACGCCACTTGCTTGACAAAATAACAATTTTCAGGTTGTTGCTGTTATCGTTTTTTAGTATCAGATAAACCCTGATCAAGTAAATTTCTAGTAAAAGGCATTCCAACTGTGACCATCCTGACCTTTTAGTATATTAGAGAGTACATTATTCAATGTGTCCTTTGTGTTTTTATTTTTCTAAAAGACATTGCCATGATATAAGGGAGATTTGGCTGTTTTTTTCCAGCAGATCTCCATAGAACCTCTCTCATTGGCTCATTGAGAGAGGTTCTGTCAGGGAATTAAGATGACAGAAACAATAGAGTACTTAGTTGGATATTTACTGGATCCAATCCCAAATCCTATAACCTTTTGTTTTATGTTTAAACCAGCCAGATCCAGCTTCTCAAACTTACCCTACAATGTCATTTACATCATTGAAATCTCAAAATCATGATATAATCTATGATTAGCCCTCTCAGACTAAGGCTCCTGTGTCCAACTTTAGCTGCCTTTACAGCTTACCATAAATCATTGCAGACAGAATCACAAAAAAAAACAGGAGGACAACATTAACAGGCCTATCTCTCAATTATTGTATTTGTTCACCTGAATCAATATTTTCCTAATTACTTTCACCAGTTTGATTATCCAAATCACTCTCATTGCTTGTCTGAAAAATAAACATCATCAATAATTTCCATTATTTACATTCGACGGATATTTGTCCTCATCTTGTTTGTTGTTAACTCAATGTTAACAACAAACAAGATGAGGACAAATATCCGTCGAATGTAAATAATGAACATAATTCTTCATCTCTTAAATACAGAATGGTATTATCAATAATTCACCTTAACTGTAAAGAGTCTAGGCTTTGCTCATTTACCAGTTGAAGTTTTGGATCACTCACATACTCGTTTCATTGTAAAAATCTATTTTTCCAATTAAAAATGAAAGTAAGCAACAGCTATTGAGGACCCCATTATCAATGAGTCATAAACACACTTCGCCACAAAACTGCAATGTGGATCAATTGTCTAATTTTAATATTTTGTCTGCTTTTTCTATATCTATTGTCCATTACCACTTTAATGGGAATCTAGTAGAGATTGTGTTTAGGCCATCTCTGGTATACCAGGAACATGATGCCACAGGGTTAATTCAGTGTGAATAAATAAGCATTGCATTTGATGGTAATCTCAAAATTAGAGGGTTAGACAACTGTAAATAGTTTTTAAAATCTGAAGAGAAACAAAAAAAGATTCATGAATTTTATCTTCTATTTCAGGAACTTCCAAAATATCTTCGGGGTTATCATAAGTGCACCAAAGAGGATGCTGCCCTGTTAGCCTCTCTGATCTACAGAGTCAAATATGGTGAAGACAAAAGCCAACTGCCAACCATTCCGTATGTTAAATATCTTCACATTTGTCTTTTTCTTTTCATAAGTTGTCATAGATGTAGCATGTAATTTATGGAAGAATCTTCATTATATTCAATAGGCACAGGAGTGGCTGTGTGGTAAGTAGCTTGCTTACCAACCACATGGTTCCAGGTTCAGTCCCACTGCGTAGCACCTTGGGCAAGTGTCTTCTACAATAGCCTCAGGCCAACCAAAGCCTTGTGAGTGGATTTAGTAGACAGAAACTGAAAGAAGCCCATCATATATGTATATATATATATATACATATATATATATATATATATACATATATATATATATATATATATATATGTCATCATCATCATCGTTTAATGTCCGCTTTCCATTCTAGCATGGGTTGGACGATTTGACTGAGGACTGGTGGACCAGGTGGCTACACCAGGCTCCAATCTGATTTGGCAGAGTTTCTACAGCTGGATGCCCTTCCTAACGCCAACCACTCCGAGAGTGTAGTGGGTGCTTTTACATGCCACCGGCACGAAGGCCAGTCAGTCAGTACTGGCAATGGCCACGCTCAAAATGGTGTATTTTACATGCCACCTGCACAGATGATAGTAAGGCGGTGAGCTGGCAAAATCATTTACTGCACCCCTAAAATGCTTAGCGACATTTCGCTCATGTTTACATTTTGAGTTCAAATTCCACCAAGAGTCAACTTTGCCTTTCATCCTTTTGGGGTTGATAACATAACATACCAGTTGAGCACTTGCTGGCCTTGTGTTACAATTTGAAACCAATATGTAATCTTAATAATACAAAGCATGGTATTAATTATATTATCATTATTATTATTATTATTATTATTATTATTATTATTATTATTATTATTACAATTGTTGTATTTTCTTTCAGGAAATCCTTCAGGGACTACATTTCTTCTGATTTAATAAGGTCACAGAGCCCAGATGATTGGAAGAAGGTAAGCATTATCAGTTTCTCTTTATATATGTCTGCATCTACAAGGGTTGTGTAGTTAAAAATCTTTGCTTCACAACCATGAGTTTTCAGGTTCAATCTCACTGTGCAGTACCTTGAGCAAATGTTTTCTACTACAGTCAATGCCCTGTGAGTGAATTTGGTTGATGTCAGCTGTAGGAAGCCTATTGTGTGTAGCGAGATCGTTGCCAGTGGCTCTTGTGCGGGTGGCACATAAAAGACACCATTTCGAGCGTGGCCGTTTTCGTGCGGGTGACACGTAAAAGCACCCACTACACTCTCTGAGTGGTTGGCGTTAGGAAGAGCATCCAGCTGTAGAAACTCTGCCAAATTAGATTGGAGCCTGGTGTTGCCATCCGGTTTCACCAGTTCTCAGTCAAATTGTCCAACCCATGCTAGCATGGAAAGCGGACGTTAAGCGATGATGATGATGTATGTAAACATGCATGAATTTTAACATTCTACAGCTTCAGTTGCACAAAATAGTGTCCTGATGTTTATATTTCTTGTCATTATAAACCAGTCACTCTACACTTTGAAAGACAAGCGGAATAAAAATATCCCTTACTTGAAAATAGTTAAGGGTTAGCAACAGGAAGAGCACCTGACTGTAAAACAGTGCCTCATATATGTTATGTCCACATCCAATCCATGCTTGAAAGAGAAAACGAACATTAAATAAACTCCTATTTTATACTCCTGTCTTCTGTATTTCTCGTACGACTGCAAACAAACAGGAAACAACTTCTATCTCATTCCAGGGTGAAAAACTAGAGGTAGTCGATAGCTTCCACTATCTGGGCGACCAAGTTAGTAGTGGGGGTGGGTGCGCTGAAAGTGTAGCTGCTAGAATAAGAATAGCCTGGGCAAAGTTTAGAGAGCTCTTACCCCTGCTGGCGACAAAGGGACTCTCACTCAGAGTAAAAGGCAGACTGTATGACGCATGCGTACGAACAACCATGCTACATGGCAGTGAAACATGGGCTGTAACTGCTGAGGACATACGTAA
>NC_068988.1:9816747-9817355 GCF_001194135.2 Octopus bimaculoides
CATTTCGAGCGTGGCCGTTTTCGTGCGGGTGACACGTAAAAGCACCCACTACACTCTCTGAGTGGTTGGCGTTAGGAAGGGCATCCAGCTGTAGAAACTCTGCCAAATCGGACTGGAGCCTGGTGTTGCCATCCGGTTTCACCAGTCCTCAGTCAAATCGTCCAACCCATGCTAGCATGGAAAGCGGACGTTAAACGATGATGATGATATCATGTGATCAACCTAACTCTCAGGTATTGCTATATATCGCTGGTCATGATGTGCTTTGCATTGTTTTAGCTTTCGAATGACAACACCCCACTGACAAGGCAAGCAGTCCAATAGTCTTCACCTGACCAGAAGAGTGACCATTGCAGGGTGCACCTGCTTACAGCTGAGTGGACTGCAGCAATGGGAATGGTGTTTTGTTGAAGAAAGCAATGCACTGCATGGTCTGTGAAATGAACTCACGGTCTAGCAATTGGAAGTGCAACTAGGCCACATGAGAGAGAGAGAGGGGAAGGGGGCGAAATCATTACTCTTTTACTTGTTTCAGTCATTTGACTGTGGCCATGCTGGAGCACCACCTTTAATGGAGCAAATCCACCCCAGGACTTATTCTTTGGAAG
>NC_068988.1:9817365-9821311 GCF_001194135.2 Octopus bimaculoides
TAATGGAGCAAATCCACCCCAGGACTTATTCTTTGGAAGCCTAGTATTTATTCTATCAGTCTCTTTTGCTGAACCGCTAGGTTACGGGGACGTAAACACGCCAGCATCTGTTATCAAGCGATGTTGGGGTGGGGCAAACACAGATGCACACACACACACATATATATACGACGGGCTTCTTTCAGTTTCCGTCTACCAAATCCACTCACAAAGCTTTGGTCGACCCGAAGCTATAGTAGAAGACACTTGCCCAAGGTGCCACGTAGTGTGAATGAACTCAGAACCATGTGGTTGGTAAGCAAGCTACTTACCACACAGCCACTCCTGTACCTTCGTTAACTTATTTATGGTTGCATGTGTCAGAACTTATTGTAGCAGGTTTTTATAGATGGATGCTCTTCCTGTTGTCCACCCTCACCCGTTTCCAAGATTTCACAGATTGGGAAAGAGCATTTCTTGTAAGACATTAACGTTTGATTATATCTGGTCAAAGAAAATCTGCCTCAACAAATTCTGTCCCACCCGTGAAAGCTAAGTGATGATGATGACATTTAAGCATAATCATAAATACTTATTGAAATTTACTTTTACAGCAAATAATATCAAATTACAACGCCGCTGCTGGAATGACTGACCAAACGGCTAAAGTTGAGTTCCTCAAGAAAATTGCCACCTGGCCAACATTTGGATCTGCTTTCTTTGATGTTAAAGTAAGTTTCTCTGTTTTACATTTTAGTTTAAAAATCTCAGAAAAAATAATTTTTCACTTTTGATATTCTAAACTTGATAATTCAACTCATCATTAAATGTTGACAGAATATGGTAATTAAATTAAAATTTCTTGCTGTAAAAGAAGAAAAAATTCTAAACCCTGAGATGAAACAGAGTTGAGCAGTTTGGATTTATAATATTCTACATCATGCCCAATATACATAAATCTATGTTATATACACTCTTCCCAAATACAGTGATACTTCGCAGTACAAGTTTAAACCATTCCATGACCAAGCTTGTCTTACAATTTAGTCATTTTACAGATCAATTTTCCCCATTGAAATTAACTAAAATATAATTAATCCGCACATGAGATGCACCATTTTGAGCGTGGCCGTTGCCAGTACCGCCTGACTGGCTCCCGTAGGATTTTCGAGTGAGATCGTTGCCAGTGCCCCTGGACTGGCTCTTGTGCGGGTGGCACATAAAAGACACCATTTCGAGCGTGGCCGTTTTCGTGCGGGTGACACGTAAAAGCACCCACTACACTCTCTGAGTGGTTGGTGTTAGGAAGGGCATCCAGCTGTAGAAACTCTGCCAAATTAGATTGGAGCTTGGTGTTGCCATCCGGTTTCACCAGTCCTCAGCCAAATCGTCCAAACCATGCTAGCATGGAAAGCGGACGTTAAACGATGATGATGATGATGATTTCCAGCCCCACAAAATCACTCAAAATATTTTATGGGTTTTAATACAGAAAAAGCATAGTCACAAGTAAAATGACAATTATAGAACAGAGAATGCAAAAGAAATATATGTAAACTGGTTTTATTAACAGAATTACCTTAAAAATGGGATGATTTGTGTGCTCGTACTTCAAGACAAGAATTCACACTGGTTTTGGCTCATACAATGGGACACTCGTACTGCGAGGTTCTACTGTAATAAGTTTTATTTGAAAAATGTTCAAACATTGGTATGAACTTAACAATAAGGTAGCAACATTAATTAAGACACTACACAGTAAATGCAGGTAGAACATATTTGCTTGTATCAAGTCAAAATGTAACAACATTATCTTTGCATATTCATGAATTTTCCTCAATTATTCTTAGCTGAATATTCTTCAGATGCCAGTTATTTCATGGTAATAGTCACTAACGAATTTTACCCTTTTTCTGTTAACAGCAAAGTATGGAGGCCAACTATCCTGAGCAGCTTCTAATTGCTATCAACAAGAATGGAGTGAATTTGATACATCCAAAAACAAAGGTAAGTTCAAGACAATTCCTGAAAAAAAAAATAAATAAAAGAAAATCATAAAATATTCCAATAACAAATTTACTTCAAAGATTTGTAACTTAAACTCCTTTTGTTATTATATTTCCAGAGAAATATAATATAATTAATTTTGAAAGTAAGTTTTTAGTAAAATTTTAGTAATAATTCTTGTTACTAAGCTGGTGCTTGGAACAGATTAGTATGAAATTTTGATGGGAAGTTTTAATTTAGATCGCTTTAAAACAAAGTTTGTATCATAAAACCACAGGTAGTTTTGGGCAGGTTGGTATCAAAAGGGTTAATTATTGAATTTACATGAGGGCAATGTGCTCGCAAATATAACATGACCCCACCACACGTTTTGTCTCCCATGGAAAAATCAAAGTATTTTATTGGTTTTTTTTCTGAAATCAGATATAATGCTCCCTGCCAATTTTGGTGGCCGATGACAGAACTGCCTGATTAGTACTCAGGCCAGTGGAAGGTTAAAAGCACATCCGAGCGTGATCATTGCCAGGGCCACAGGTTGGCTCCCGTGCTGGTAACATTTGAAAAGCACCAATCGAGCATGATTGTTGCCAGCGTCGCCTTGCCAGCACATGCAAAACATTCGAGTGTGGTCGTTGCCAGGGCCACAGGTTGGCTCCCGTGCTGGTGACATTTGAAAAGCACCAATCGAGCATGATTGTTGCCAGCGTCGCCTTGCCAGTGCCGCCGGACTGGCTCTCGTGCAGGTAGCACATAAAAACACCTTTTGAGTGTGGTGCTATTTACGTGCCACCGGTACAGAAGCCAGACAGCTGCTCTGGCAACGATCACGCTCGAACAGTGCTCTTAAGGATAAGAATATCTTATTTAGTCAGCAGGAAAAAAAAAACAAAAAAAAAACCCTCTGAACCACTTGTATCTTAAGCCAGTAGCGCCATCATCATTTTAAAGTCTTGTAAATATTTTCATGATTAACCTAACATTTAGCAAGTAGAAAATGTGTGAAAACATTGTTTTTCTAGAAAGATTATTGAATTTTGATGATCTGCTTCACACCAACAAAGATAGATGTCTAATTTGACAAAGCATTCTGACAACTGAAGGGTGAAATTAATGCCGAGTGTTGCGTTACATAGCAGATGAGAAAACTGGGCTAAGACCAGAGTTCAAAAGGATTATGATGCTGAAGCTCACCTACTGTTTGATATTGGGCTTAAAAGAAATGCAAAACCCAAAATCATAGAATTCTAATATATCCATTTTTTTTTTCTTTTGTAGAATATATTGGCAACGCATCCATTTACCAAGATTTCTAACTGGAGCAGCGGTAACTGTTACTTCCATATGACCATTGGCAACTTAATCAGAGGAAACAAACTTCTCTGTGAAACACAAATGGTAAATATTGGTCTTCTTTTCTTTTATATATAGGCGTAGGAGTGGCTGTGTGGAAAGTAGCTTGCTTACCAACCACATGGCTCCAGGTTCAGTCCCACTGCGTGTCACCTTGGGCAAGTGTCTTCTACTATAGCCTCGGGCTGACCAAAGCCTTTTGAGTGGATTTGGTAGACAGAAACTGAAAGAAGCTCGTAGTGTGTGTGTCCATCGCTTGACAACCGATGCTGGTAGCGGTTCGGCAAAAAGAGACCGATAGAATAAGTACTAGGCTTACAAAGAGTAAGTCCTGGGGGTCTATTTTCTTGACTAATAGGCGGTGTTCCAGCCTGGCCGCAGTCAAATGACTGAAACGAGTAAAGAGTAATTAAGTACAAGTCTTTAACAGATTTTTTGTTTGTTTTTGTCCTGACTAAGTTATTTCCCCATGTTTATTTCTCATTTTCTGCAATTTCAGGGCTATAAGATGGATGATCTGCTTACTTCATACATCAGTTTGATGTTGACGACAATGAACAGACTTAAGTCAAAACCATCTTCATAATTGGTGCAAAATGGTTTCCCCCCC
>NC_068988.1:9821321-9827865 GCF_001194135.2 Octopus bimaculoides
GCCTTATAAATTGAAACCTAAATATCTCTGTAGTGAACTGTTTCCAGCTTACAACATAATCAGCTCACTACAGCACAGATATACTTGTTCCCACCTTACAAGTTCACTGACTGCCCTCTGCCAGTCACGCAATACAGGGAAGAAGAAAGAAGAGGACAGAAATATTTTAGCAAATCAACAAGAGGAATCTGATTACATTAAATGTTTTCCTATTTTTATATCAACCTTTTTTATTTTCTTCATAATTTTCTTCTTTTTAATATTTCTCATCAATAATTTGGAATTGAAGAATTATTTTTAAATAAAATTCAATTTGATATCAGCATTTTTTTACGAGTCTCTGCCATGTCTAAACAGGCACTAAAATAGGAATTAAAAAAACAAAAAAAAAATGGTTTCGTTTTTAACATTTTCAAAATCCCAACACCTCAAGTTAGTTATGTTTTTAATCGTTAATAAATTTAAATATTACAGGCTTAATTCCATAAAGACTTTTTTTTCATTAACATCGAAGCAGACAATGTGATTAGGCAGAATAATTATTAAAAGTCAGTAGTCGATATTTGACTACTCGTTATTAAGTCTTTTACTAACAACTTGCATCGACCAGAATATTTTGATTTAAACAAAATAGTTTTAAAAACGGCAGGTATGATGACAAATAGGCATTTCTTTGGTACTTTTACCTCAACATTGCAATATCTTAAACTTAAATTCTAGAAGCAATAGAAAATACAAACATTTAGCGAACGATACTATATTTTGTAATGATTAAACAAAAAAAGCTTTAAGTAATAGGCTTTTGGGTAAGTCTTAATTTGCTATTTTTTTCCTCCCCCAGATAATATGAAGAATATTAATTAAGCAATAACAGCATTAAGTCTTAATTAAAATAAATTTATATATATATTGAGGAGTAATTTGTTTAAAGCTTGGGGCAATTATAAATGGAATCACACCTAATGAGATTTTCTGCTGTGTTATATACATACACACACACATATATATATATATCTCTCCTGTTTCTGAACAAATTTCCCAAGGGTTTAAGAAAGCTGAGTCAGATTTTACTGCTTCCATAATTTTCCTTCTGCCAGCTTTCTTCCTGACTATTCCATGTTAACACAGCAGAAAGGTGCTGCTGGTAGTTAACTAAGGTACATTATCTCTTTGTATATCACGGTCTGTATATTTAGTCCCAGATAGTTGCTGTGCTATTCCGTTCTAAAAATATTCCTACAATTAACATTTATAAAATGTGCTTCAATAAATATAAATGTTCAAACAAAATTCAGTGTTTCATTATTTCTTGCTTTTGTTTTACATCATATAGTGAGAATTTACAAAAAAAAAAAAAAAAAAAAAAAAAAAAAATAAGACGGGTATGTAAACAACAAACAGATGCATTAGTTTAATGCTCGGGAATTGAGAAAGACTTATGTTTCGAGCCTACGCTCTTCGATAGAAAGGAACACAGATTGCTAGCCACTAAAACTTTTCTATTTTCTCTCCGTTTATTTCTATCATGGCAAATGCTGGACAGAGAAGTCACACAGGAGAGCTAGGAAGAAGGGGAGATAATAAAGTAGTGGTGATCCCAAGACGAAGGTGCATGTGCATCCCTCTGTTGGTTCAATATTTAAAAAAAAACTCTTCTTCCATGCATTTTCTACACTTAGTAATCTTACTTCTCTGAATCGCTAAGTGTAAGCATACCACTATCCATTCTCACCCATACACTGCTTTGCAATCCTGAACATCTTACACCTCTGATCCTCATAATGTATAACTTTAGCAAATCTCTTACCTTCCGTTATTCTTTTTGCTATGAAAACCTGTTGCTTAACTTCCCTTCTCGCTACCTGATACAATTCTCTGCATCCACTGCCATTTCTCCAGTCTTTCCAGTGCTGTCCACTTCCTTGTTCCACCACCGTGTCACCCTCAGCCTAGCTGTGTCTTTGCACCAGCCACAGATTTAGTCTGTAGCCCTCAGTAGATTGTCCCACAGGAACTTCCAGTTGTCCTCTCAGTTGTATGTCCCCAACTCCTCCACATCAGAAGCTTCCATTAGAATATCTCTATATTTCTGTCGGTTTGCTGGGTCTTTGAGCGTCCAGAAGGGTTTATTTCTCTGAGTCCTTGTTTTAATTCTGAAGTCAGTAACTAGTGACCTTTGTTGGGTTGTACATTCTTTACCTGGGAAAGGCTTTGCATTTGTATCTGCAATATATATATTTGTGGATTAACAAGGCAACCAACAGTTTCATGTGATGAGATCTTCACAATTGTTGAAGATCACATGGAAGTGTTGCTACCCATTTCCATCTCTATTCTATGTTCACATAAGTCAAATAGAATTTGTTGAGGAATCATGATTTTCTATGGCCAGACGTCCTTCCTGTTGCCAATTCTCACTTGTTTCCAAGCAAGGAAATATTTCTCCATGGCTAAAAATGTTTTCCACAGAAGACTGAAAATGAACAGTATCACATGTATGATAATAAAGCTTGCTTACAATCATTGTGACATCAAAACAAGTGTACACACACACACACATGGCAGGTGTCTTTCAGTTTCCATCTGCCAAATTGACTCACAAGACTTTGGTTGACCCAGGGCCATAGTAGTGAGACTGAATCTGAGACCACATGGTTAGGAAGCAAGCTTCTTAACCACAGAACCATTATATCTTCTACTGGCAAACACCTTGGCACATTTGGAATCAGTTCTGCTTTTGTAAAAAAAACAGAGAGGAAAGCACATTAGTGAAAGAAGAATTTTAAATGAAATAAATTAAAATGATTGCTTTTTTTTATTAACTTGATTTTTGAATTTGATTACAAACAATTCAAATTCTTATAAATGTTTGAAATCCAAACAGTTTATGATAATCTTGGTTTTCAGTTATAGCTGCTACAAAACATTTAAGACAGTTTTATATCCCCCAACTTAAGCCTTAATCTTCTTTGAAATGATTTATCAAATACATCTGAGAGAAATGACAGAGGTTGCAACAATAAAACCTTAAAACAAATAAAAAAAAAACTAACTGAAAGTGATTGGTATGTCACTAATGAATTGACTCAACAAAACCAAATTAAATGACCAATATCAATGAAACAAACAAAAATGAATTCTACATATAAAAATTAACCATTTTGTCCTCCTTCAACTTCAATGTACATCAATACTGTAGTAGGATGTGTCATCTATAGGGTTTTATATATATATATATATATATATATAGGGTGGCCCAAAAGTAGGTTTACAGTTATTCAACTATCTCTTTTGCATTCATATATTAACATCTTAATTATTAAAAAAATATGAAATCATTATTCTATGCTAATTTAGTTAACTGTAAGATAGAAATTTAAAATGTAATAAAATGCTTTAAAAGAAATTTAAAGTGCCTGTGTGATGACTGTAAACCTACTTTTGGGCCACCCTGTGTGTGTGTGTGTCAATTTAATACACACCTGAAAGAGCTATTAGTAGTTTCACACTTTTACGATACTTTAGACATATTTATAAAATATATGGCATGAAACTATTGGTAGCTCTTTTGGTTGTGTATTTAAACTGATATTTATCCCTCACTTGGAGAACTTTTGTTAGATCTTTAAACTATATGTGTACACATGTGTGTGTGTATATATATTTACATATATATATATGTATATAGCGAAACCTCAGTTTACAAGCACCTGTCATCATTAACAAATTGGCTTACCAACTATTTTCAAACACAAAATGTCTTGGTTGGCAAATGGTGTCTCAAATAACGACCATGCAAAATGGCAACATAGGTTCATGAAAAGCTGGGAGAATCAGCAGGGGAGTGCCATTTGCTGTTTGGCTTTCGCGCAGGGCACATCCCTGCTTAAATTTGCGGGCCTTGTCTTGAATTTTCTAAGGGAAAAATAGCTTTGCTTTGAAAACATTTTGGGTGACATATGGCCTTCAGGAATGAATTAAATTCATAAAACAAGATTCCATTGTGTATGTGAAAATAAATATATATATATATATATATATATCTTAAGACATATACATCTTAATGCCAAGCTCTAGTAGAATTAAGATGAATCTGTTACCAGAAAGAACAAAACAACAAGGAATAGATTCTTAGATCCCTTGTTTAAAAATAATCCAATGTTGACTTAGTCGCTCAATGATAAATGGTTTCAGATTTCCTTTCAAGTTTCTGAAAGTGGAATGTTTTCAGGGAATGATTTGGAGAAAAATGAGTATTGAGAAAATAGTTTCAGCTTCACCGAACACCCAGGATGGAATTTCAGAAAAAAACAGAAGAGATTTTTTTTCAATCAAAAGAAATAATAATGTCTTGGTGGAGGTGTGATTTCTGGTTCATGAGTAAATGCCTCGTATATATTTGCAGCCAAATCTGTCATTTTGTTCATCATTAATAATTTCTGAAATGTGGAAAGAGACAAAAGTTACGAATATTAAGCAGAAACTGAAAGGAATCTTTTCATTTATTGCTTTTACTGTGTGGATAGATGCATTGTCCTATGAAAGGGCATTGTGAAGATGCATTGTCTTGTGAAGGGCCATGGCTCAGTGGTTAGGCTACTTGGCTTATGATTGTAAGTTCAATTCTTGGTGGTGTGTTGTATCTTTAAGCAAGACACTTTATTTCCCCTTGTCCCAGTTCACTCAGCTGGCAAAAATGAGTTGTACCTGTATTTCAAAGGGCCAGCCTTGTCCCATTCTGTGTCATACTGAATCTCCCTGAGAACTGTGTTAAGAGTACACGTATGTATGTGTGCTGTGCTCAGCCACTTGCACTTAAATTTCATGTATAGGCTGTTCCATTGATTGGAAAACTGGAATACTTATCATAATTGACAGAGTCCCAGTATTAGATGTGGTGTCCTCGTGCAGAATTTACATTTCTTTGTAAATAATTTGTTGTTCACAATGCTATATATTCACAATCCAGCAATAATCTTCAAATTGAATTACCATTGTCCTCATTTAACTTCCCTTTTCCTATGCTGGCATGGGTTAGACTGTTTAAGAGGAGCTGGCAAGCCAGAAGACTAAGCCAAGCTCTGCTATCTGCCTTGGCATGGCTTCTATGGCTGGATACCCTTCCTAACACTAACCACTTTATAGAAGGTATTGAATGCATTGTGGAACCAGCACTGGTGAGGTCACCAAATAATAATGGAAGAACTTGAAGCAGATAAGGCTATAAATTATAGCATGTTAGATTAAAAAAAAAAATCCTTGGATGAAACAAAAGTCAAAGATTGCCCGTTTAATGGTTAGTACTTCTTTCATGTTCACCGATGCAGGTTCTAGTTCCATGGTTAGCATGTGTGTGTGCTACCACCCACTACTATTTGTCGATCTATGTTGGTTTGTTTACATCCCTGTAATTTAGTAATCTGGCCGAAAGGACCAATGGTGTAAATGCCAAATTTAAAAAAAAAAAATCCCACAAATACTGGAGCTGATTTGTTTGACTAAAATCCTACTTCAGGGTGGTGGTGCCCCAGCATCAGTCCTTTCCAATGATTGAAACAAGTAAAATATTAAAAAATGGGAAAAATATAAATGGAACCCTACCTGAAAAAACCTGTTTGGTGTGTTTGAACATAAATGGTAAACTTGTTTGTTGATAATTGGGATGAACTTTGCCATTGGTATTTCTATTTCACTGAAATGAGAAGAGGAAACACTGAAAAACAAAGGGGTGGAGTGAAACATCATCATCATCGTTTAATGTCCGCTTTCCATGCTAGCATGGGTTGGACGATTTGACTGAGGACTGGTGAAACCAGATGGCTGCACCAGGCTCCAATCTGATCTGGCAGAGTTTCTACAGCTGGATGCCCTTCCTAACGCCAACCAGTCCGAGAGTGTAGTGGGTGCTTTTACGTGCCACTGGCAACAGCCACGCTCAAAAAGGTGTCTTTTACATGCCACCTGCACAGGAGCCAGTCCAGCGGCACTGGCAACGACCTCGCTAAAGATATCTGACATATGCGAATAGGCGTGAGGGATAATTTGCTTTCCTAAAGAAAGACATCTGTTCCTGTCCGTCTATGAGGCTTCTATTTCTTAACACCTACCACAAAGTCACCTTTCTTGAAATTAAACCCAACCCGTTTGAGGGGTCTTTTGAATCTGATGGTAATCTCATTTGTTAGTTTAAAGTGCATGGCTTAGTGGTTAGAGCAGTTGGCTCATGATTGTAACTTAGCAGTTCAGCAAAAGAATAAGTATAAGGCTTAAAATATATTTAGTGGGGTTAATTTAACTAAAATTCTTCAAGGCAGTGTGCCCCAGCATGGCTGCAGTCTTATGGTTGAAACAAGTAAAAAAAAATAAAGATTCATTTAATACTCTTTTACTTGTTTCAGTCATTTGACTGCGGCCATGCTGGAGCACCACCTTTGTAGTCGAGAAATTCGACCCCAGGACTTATTCTTTGTAAGCCTAGTACTTATTCTATCAGTCTCTCTTGCCGAACTGCTAAGTTACGGGGACGTAAACACACCACCTTCGG
>NC_068988.1:9827875-9838176 GCF_001194135.2 Octopus bimaculoides
TATACGACGGGCTTCTTTCAGTTTCTGTCTACCAAATCCACTCACAAGGCTTTGGTTGGCCTGAGGCTATAGTAGAAGACACTTGCCCAAGGTGCTATGCAGTGGGAATGAACCTGGAACCATGTGGTTGGTAAGCAAGGTACTTACCACACAGCCACTCCTGCGCCTATAATGTTCATTTTCCATTCTGGGGTGGGTTGGGTGGTTTGACAGGCCCTGACGAGCTGCAGAGCTACATCAGACCCAATGTCAGCTTCGGCATGGTTTCTATGGCCAGATGTCCATCCTAATGCCAACCACTTTACAGTAAGTGTATACCAAGTGTTTTTTCAGGGGGTTCTGTGCCACCAGCACTAGTGAGGTAGCCTAGTCACTTGCAAGAGGAAATAATTATGAAACAGAATAGACAGGACAGGAAAATGGCCAAGGTGAGGGGCACAAATTTATTTCCTTGTCCAATGATCTCAATTGATAGTTGACAGTTTAAAGCAGTGCTTCCCAACCACTATGCCGTGGCACATTAGGGAATTTTACTTTGGGAAAAACTTACCTCAGATTTGCTCGTCTCGGTGGGTGTGCCATGTAAGGAACGGAGAAATTCTCTGAGAGTTTTTCATTCAAATGCATAAAACCCAAATCAAAGCAAAAGAAAAGCACAGTGTGAAAATCATCGCTGGAATGAAAAAGAGAGAAATTTGTTAAGGTCTTTGCAAGTAAGAAGATAACATAATAAAGAAAATTTATATATCATCATCGATTAACGTCCGTTTTCGATGCTGGCATGGGTTGGATGGTTTGTCTGGGGACTGGCAAGCCAAGAGGCTGCACCAGGTTCCAATCTGATCAGGCAAGGTTCCTACAGCTAAAAGCCCTTCCTAACGCCAACCACTTATAGTGTAGTGGGTGCTTTTTATACATGCCACTTGAACTGAACCCAACGAATCAGAGAACAATCTTTTGCTCCAATGCCTCGTTTTTGGAAAGGTTTCTATGGCTGGATGTCCTTCCTAATGCCAATCATTTTACAGAGTATATCATCATCATCATTTAGTGTCTGTTGTTCTTGCTGGCATGGGTTGAATGGTTTGACCAAAACTGGCAAGCTGGGGTAGTTGCACTAGACTCCAGTCATATTTAGCATGGTTTTCTATGGCTGGATGCCTCATGGAGCCAAAATGGCTTTTCACATGCAATGCCCAAGACCTGGAGAAGACCCATCAAGTCAAATAAAATCACAGTCATGGCAGATATCGGTGTCACATAAATGGCACTTGTGCCAATGGAATGTAAAAGCACCCATTACTCTCTGAGTGGTTGGCATTAGGAAGGGCATCCCAAATCAGACTGGGATCTGGTGCAGTGTTCCAGCTTACTAGCCCTGGTCAAGATGAAGAAGATGAATGGAAGAGAGTGTGGGGTCAGAAGATCTGGAAAGGTAAGTAAAGGTTGCAAAAGAGGGTGTGAGAGAAGACTAGAAATAGGAATTGGGGTAAATGTAAGGAAGAGGGGAAGATGGTGAACAGTAAAGATGAGTGATGGTGGGGGTGAAAAGGAGGTGGGTATGGATGTCCACATGAGAAATCTTTGTTACCTCTCGACAATATCTCTAATTTCAGATAGCATTTTGTGGAAAAGAATGTCTTCACTGGATCTGGAACTGAGAACCTGCAGAGAATAAAGAAAACAAAGAAATAATAAAGAAAATATTTAAACAACCAAACAGGTTAATTGAGGAATTGAAACAGCAGAGAAACAGGTATTCTGTCTACACTAATTAATGGATGGATTGAAGGATGTTGTTGAAAAATAGAACTGTTTCTGCCACAGGTGGTTGCTTCTTTGATAGTGGCATGGTTGTGTGGTTATGAAGTTTGCTGCCCAACCTTGCTGCCCAAGACAACCTGGTTGGGAACCAAGCTTCTCAACTACACATGCCCATACAAAATACTATATTCTGCATGGAATATATACAAAGCATGGAAAGCAGACATTAAATAATGATGAGACCAGGAAAATATAAGAGAATTCCAAGAACTGGTAAAAGGAAAACCACTTACAACATCGGGCTTGTCTTCTGGCGGCAATATAAATGTGGCTAATTTATGACAACTTGGTGTTCCAGTTGGCCCAGCATCGCAATCACATTCAACTGCAAACCGTACCTGATGTATTATGTTCTGTACACGTTGTGATGTCAGCTTTTCCTTTAGAGAAATTCTAAAGAAGTAATAGAAAATACAAACATATATATACATATATATAATAATAATATTAGGGATAAAAATCCAAAATTACAGGTTCATTCCCACTGCATGGCACCTTGGGCAAGTGTCTTCTACTATAGCCTTGGGCCGACCAATGAGTGGATTTGGTAGACGGAAACTGAAAGAATCCCGTCGTATATATGTATATGTATGTGTGTGCATATGTTTGTGTCTGTTCCCCCAACATCGCTTGACAACCGATGGTGGTGTGTTTACGTCCCCGTAACTTAGCGGTTCGGCAAAAGAGACCGATAGAATAAGTACTAGGCTTACAGAGAATAAGTCCTGGGGTCGATTTGCTCGACTAAAGGCGGTGCTCCAGCATGGCCACAGTCAAATGACTGAAACAAGTAAAAGAGTAAAGAGTAAAAGGAACAATTTATACTTACATTCCTATAGCTTTGGTCACAGCTGACTTCACATGTTCTGACAGAGTTCTAAGACCTACAACCAACAAACAAATCAATGGAAATGTTTCAAAATAGACTTAACAAAAATAACATTCATTTAATTCACTCATTTAACAAGTTAATTAATCAAAGTTGAGATAAACAGTTTGTAAATAATACTGAGACAACAGCAAGGAAACGAGCTGGCAGAATCGTTAGCACGCCGGGCGAAATGCTTAGCAGTATTTCGTCTGTCTTTGCGTTCCGAGTTCAAATTCTGCCATGGTCAACTTTGCCTTTCGTCCTTTCGGGGTCAATAAATTAAGTACCAGTTGTGTACTGGGGTCAATCTAATCAACTGGCCCCCTCCTCAAAATTTCAGGCCTTGTGCCTAGAGTAGAAAAGAATATTGAGACAACAGCAAGAGAAGTTCCTAGCCAAGAGTAATCCTCTGTAGCTAGCATTTGATGAGCTATAATTCTATAATCTATAGCCTGGAGGTCACTTACAAAGGTAGGAGTTGAAGAATGGGTGGAGAGAACCATGTCCAGAGAAGCTTTCCCTGCGAAGTGAGGGTTGCAAGGAAGTATCTGTCATAATTTAGTTCTCAGCCTCTTCCTATTTATCCTGGTCATCCAGGCCATAACAGTGGCCTATGGAAGCTCTTATATGCCAGTGGATTAGTGCTCGGGAAAGGCACCTGTGCTGGTGCCACATGGAAAGCGCCCGTGCTGGTGCCACATGGAAAGCGCCCGCGCTGGTGCCACATGAAAAGCGCCCGGGCTGGTGCCACATGAAAAGCGCCCGGGCTGGTGCCACATGAAAAGCGCCCGGGCTGGTGCCACATGAAAAGCACCTGGGCTGGTGCCACATGAAAAGCACCTGTGCTGGCACCACTTATAAAAAACACTGGTGTTGGTGCCACATTAAAAGCACCTAACATACTCTGTAAAGTGGTTGGCTTTAGGAAGGGCATCCAGCAGTAAGAAACCCTGCCAAAACAGACAACTGGAGCCTGGTGCAGCCCTCTGGCTTACCACCTCCAGTCAAACTGTCCAACCCATGCCAGCATAGAAAACTGACATTTGATGATGATGTTGATGTTTGGATTTGCAGAATAATCCAATAAAATACAAAAATTCTTTAATATAAAGTTGCTAAAAAATATAAGTATATTATCTTACCTTCACCTAATAAATGTTCCACTACTGCAAGTAACCGTTCTTGTATGTTTAAAGTAGGACTGTCAGTCTCTGATTCCTTAAAGAATCCAAAAGAAATTATTTAAAATGGGACCAAATATGTACAAAAGACTTAAATGAATGGAAATGACTGATTTTTCCATTTTATTTTATTCTTGTTATTTTTTATAGATTTTTTTTTCATGCCAGTGTGGTCAAATGGATCATTTTCCAACTGCATGGTTCTGAGTTTAGAACCATTGTGTGGCACTTAGGACAAGTGTTTTCTACTGTAGTCTCCGGCTAACCAAAGCCTTGTGAGTGGATTTCTTAGATTGAGGGTAAAAGAGGTCTGTCATGTATGTATTTGTGCGTGTGTAAGTGTTAGTGTGTGTGTGTATCTCCTTGTCTTGACATCATGTGATGATCATAATCAGCACCATCACATAAGCAGACACTTTCATTTCCAATCTTGCTCCAAAACATGTCTGGACATGGCAAAAATATTACCTTGCTTGAAAACAAGTGAAAGTTGGCAATAGGAAAGGCATCCAGCCATAGAAAATCTGCTTCAACAAATTCCATCTGACCCATGCAACCATAGAAAAGTGGACATGAAAATGATTACACACACCCACACATATGTGTGTGTATATATATATATATATATATGAGAAATCACGAAAAAACAACAGACGAAGACAGGCAGTGTAAACAACAAATGGATGTATTAGTATAACGCTCGGGAATAGAGAAAGTCTTTAACGTTTCGAGCCTACGCTCTTCAACAGAAAGGAACATATATATATATATCTCAAAACATTAAATAGAATATCGTAATAAGAAAAGGATTAAATTTTCAAAACTAGAATTTAACTTACAATATCACTTGTCTTTTCTATAAATTTATCTCTGTAAATATATGCTCCAATAACATTGAGTTGAACTCTGAGCAGCAGAGCTAGCATACTACACAAATAAACAGCAGATATGGTTCGGGTGAAACCTGTAAACAAATAAAAATATACAAACTCAGGAGTAATGTTTGTAAATGGTTATGTCTCCATTGCCAGACCACCTACCAACCGAAACATTTGTTAGAGATCTTCAATGACAGATTTTTACATGCACCCACTTGAATCACTAACAAATACAGCTAAATTACCCTCATAATCACACACTAATGTCTTCACCTTTCTGACACCAACCAACCTGAGACTGTTCTTGGTTCTATGATATAAACTTCCAGTTTTAATTTGTCAATTTTTATGGAAAATTTTAATTTAAATCACATCAGATTGACTAATAACGACAAAGTAATTTTACTAAATACTTCATTATTTTCAAAAATCAATTGAAACGAAGGTACATGCCACATAAAAAAAAAGCTCCCAGTACACTTTGTGAAGGGGTTGGTACTAAAAAGGGCATCAAAACCAATCCAAAACAGACAACAGAACCTTTTGTGGTTCATGGTCTTGCTGGTCGCTGTCAAACCATCCAACCCATGCCAGCATGAAAAACAGAAGTAGGATGATAATGATGATTAAAGTGGACTAAGTTAAAACCTCCTATCAAAAAATTTCAATTTAATTTATATTCCAAACACCAGCTTCACAATCCAATTTGACAAAGTTTCTACAGCTGGATGCCCTTCCTAATGCCAATCACTCTGAGAGTGTAGTGGGGGCTTTTTACATGCCACCAGTCAGGCAGTACTGGCATCAACCATGCTCAAAAAGCACTTTTTATGTGCCACCAGTATAGGAGCCAGTCAGGCGGCACTGGCAACCACAACACTCGAATGGTGTTTTTTATGTGCCACCAGCACAAGAGCCAGTTAGGCGACACTGTGACAGAGCAATGAATAAGAGAGATAACTTATAAATAGGTAAAAGCTGTTGTGTATCGCATGGCTGAATAACAAAAGACAAAATCTGAAGCTGTTAAATGGTTCCTTCTGAAAAGATGGGATTAACTGTTCATAAAAAAATGTTTTCTGTCAAGGATTAGGATTAGTTTACTTACTTAATAGTTTTAGCTGATTCCATATCTGAAGTTGATTTTCTGGACTGGAAAAAGCGAAAGAAAAGAAACACATAATAAACCAAATCACCAATACTTGCCGTTTAAATGTGTGCTGTATATGTGTAGATATATTTATTGTGTGTGTGTGTGTATCTTGTGATTTGCAGTTCACAAGAAGATCAGCCCAACACAGCAAAACTAAGTTCTGAAAGTGCCGTGTGCGTGTGTGTAACTGGGCCCTCAACCAAGTTCCTTTTCAGGACATCCTCTGCTCATCATCTCTCAAACTGCAGCTTTCCCTCAGTTCCATTAATCTTCCTCACTATATACCCTTCATCCTTTTGATACTGTCCTCTCCACCAACATCTTACACTGACCCCTCCATCCCACCAGCATCACCACTATGAGCCACCAAATCATCTCGCCTCTTCCACCACCATATACAACTGACTCTCTCATTGTGCTAAGACTGCCTCCCCACCACCTCATCTCTCTCACCTTGTTCCCCTGTCTATTGTAACATTACTCTTCACCCCCATCTCTTTCTACATTCACTGTACCCATCCCTCAACCCTATCCAATCTCTACAGTTGTCACCTACTCTTCCCTTCCTCCCCTATTTATCATCCACTCAACACTTGTCCATTATATTCACACACACCCTCCCCCATACATTTTGCAACCTCCCCCTACCTACCCCGCTGGCTCAGTATCATTATCATCATTTTAATGTCCAGTTTTCCATGCTTTTACAAGGTTTGGATAGAGTTTATCAAGGTAGATCTCAATAGCCAGATGACTTTCCTATCACCACTGACACCTCATCTATTTCCGAGCAAAGTAATATTCCCCACAGCCAGACATGTTTTCACAAAAGACTGGAAATGAATGTTGCTGCTTGTATGACAGTGACACACATTTACAACTATCACACCACAATGCCAAGACAAAAAGACACACAGTAACTAAATATATAATTACTAAGTGATATGACAGAAATGTATACCTGGTTTTAAGCTGCCTTGTAAGACTTTCTGTGTCAATAGCATTTAGAAGGCATTCCCTAAGGTTTGGTAGCATTGATAAGGCTGTTGGGAGAAAAAACAGACATCTATGAGCAGTTTCAAAATACCATTAGCAACCAGTCACATGATTAAAACGACAAAATCAATCTTGGTCTGCATTACATAATTTCTCTCAGAGAACCCAATTCTCACCGTTCACTTCATTATTTCTTCCATAATCTTATTGTATTGTATCTGCCTACATCCACCAAGCGTTATGCACCAAAGTGTGAAGGTGCATGACTTAGTGGTTAGAGTATCTGGCTCATGATCGTAAGGTCATGAGTTCAATACCCAGTGGTGCATTGCGTCCTTAAGCAAGACACTTTATTTCATGTTCCTCCTTTCAACTGGCAAAAATGAATAGTACCACCATTTCGAAGGACCAGCCTTGTCACACTCTGTATCATGCTGAATCTCACCGAGAACAGTGTCAAGGGTATGCATGTCTGTGGAGTACTCAGACACTTCATCATCATCATTGTTTAACGTCCGCTTTCGATGCTAGCATGGGTTGGACGATTTGACTGAGGACTGGTGAACCAGATGGCTACACCAGGCTCCAATCTGATTTGGCAGAGTTTCTACAGCTGGATGCCCTTCCTAATGCCAACCACTCTGGGAGTGTAGTGGGTGCTTTTACGTGCCACCGGCATGAGGGCCAGTCACACAGTACTAGCAACGGCCATGCTCAAAGAAGTGCTTTTTACGTGCCACCCGCACGGGAGCCAGTCCAGTGGCACTGGCAACAACCTCGCTTGAATGATCTTCTAACGTGCCACCAGCACAAGTGCTACAAGGCAACGCTGTTAACGATCACGGTCAAATGGTGCTATTTACGGGCCACTAGCACGGAAGCCAGACAGCTGCTCTGGCAATGAACATGCTTGGACAGTGCTGTTAGTGCTCCACTGGCATGGTGACTTGAATGCTAATTTCAAAAGCAGGCTGTTCTGTTGATCAGATCAACAGGAACCCTCATTGTTGTAACCAATGGGTAGAGAGCCAGCTTTTAGTTCATAATGCACCAAATTAAACAGTGAAATATTATAAATAAATGGGGAAGAGCCAGCTCTTATTTGTGGAATGAGTATGGCTTGGTGACATGTACTACGCTTTGGCTAATTCTTTTAGATGCTTGTGTAATCATGTGCAGACACACACACTGTTGGCTCTCCCAGCTTTTAACTCAGTGGAACAGTAAGGATGTGACAGCTGGAAGGAAGGAGGGAGCTGCACCAACACTCAGCTGATACTCATTTTAAGCTCAGTAAACTGGAGCAATGTAGAATGAAGTGCCTTGCTCAAGGGCACATACTGCTCAGTCAAGAGCTCAAAACATCAACATTATGATCATGAGCTGAGTGTCCAAGCCACTCGTGGCACTGTCGGTTATGACGATAAGGGTCCCAGTTGATCCCGATCAATGGAACAGCCTGCTCGAGAAATGTGCAAATGGCTGAGCACTCTACAGACATGTGTACCCTTAATGCAGTTCTCGGGGAGATTCAGTGTGACACAGACTGTGAGAAGGCTGGCCCCTTTGAAATAAAGGTACAAGAAAAACAGGAAGAAAGAGTGAGAGAATGTTGTAGTGAAAGAGTAGTGAATGCAGGGTTCACCACCGCCTCCTGCCGGAGCGTCATGGAGCTTCAGGTGCTTTCAACCAATAAACACTCACAACGCCCGGTCTGGAAATCAAAACCGTGATCCTACGTCCGCGAGTTCACTGCCCTAACCACTGGGCCATTGCACCTCCACTCCAAGCCACTAAGCCAAGAGCCTGTATTTAACAGGGGAAAATAATAAAATTTATTTACCTGTGCAGTTGCATGTTTTTTGATTACTGGTAAAGTGATGTTGCTTCCTGTAGAAGAATGAGAAAATGGTAATACTAAATGAATAAAAGGAAATCACTGAAAGATTATCGAAGAATATACATGAGAGAAAGAATTTATGCAATAATTCTCAACTCTTTTGATACCAACCCAACCAGGACCATCCCTGTTTCCACAATACAAACTTCCTGTTGAAAGTGATCTAAATTAAAACCTTTCATCAAAATTTCATTCCAGACACCAGCATAATCTCAAAATTATTTCAATAATTTCTTCATGATTTTCAAAATATTCAGCGCTACAGATGTACCAACACACACGAGATTGAAACATAGCCGACCTCACACACTTCTCATGAGGAATTCTGGAAGAAGTTTTGTGAGACCGCTAATGAGACACTTCCGAAAAAAAGAAAACCGCTGGAAAACAGTTTATAGCAGAGACTCCATCTAAGAATATCTGAAGAAGGAATTGTAATTCCGAAATACCATCGGACTATAGATAACCAAATTACAACAGGTATATAGTCCATTTTTTGTATTATAGTGCACTGTTGTACCATTCAAAACTTTTTATTCTTTATATAAACAATATTTTATACAACTACTTTATCGCATCACTACTGCTTAAGTCTCTGAGAGATTTAGAAATGTATTATTTCTAATATATATATATATATATATATATATATATATATATAAAAGACAAAAAAGAGTGAAAAAACTACAGAAGGCTTGTGTTATATGGTTTAAGTATATATTTAAATCATTATGTTAAAAAAAATGTTATAAAGTTTTTGAGTATAGTAACATTGTTTCGTATTTTCTTTTCAGATTTCTCAAATTTCTTTACCTACATTGTATCATTTCTTCGCTGTTTTGAAATTTGGAGTTCCACACAGGGAAAGGTAATCAGGGACGTTTTCGGTATAAGGGAGATAATAAAAAATGTTAGGCTGACTAGATTTGATTAATTTAACATGATTTGGTTTAGAAGGAATAGAATGTTACAAGTGGTTAGGTTTTGCTTTATATTTTTTTCAATGAGGTGAGTTTCCTTATTTAGAAATGTTAGAAATGGTTAAGTTTTGGCTTATATTTTTCAATGAAGGAGGTTTCCTTATTTAATCTAATTTCTGTTGGTGTTCCAATGGCACATTGATAGAATGGAAAGATTACAAAACATGGTAGCTGTGGCTTTGCGGATTTCTCAATATGTTCACTTAAGGGTATCATTCTGTATTCTGGGAATGCAATCTGCTGTCGATGCAGAGTGCATCTGCGTCTGAGTGATAATCCTGTGGACCCTATGTAGTTTTGGTGGCAGTCCGAGCATCTTATGACATAAATCAGGTTTTCTGAAGCACAAGTAAAGTCAGATTTGATTTTGAATTTTTGTCACTCTTTGAAAAGGAATTCTGATCCTTCTAGAAGATTTAGGCATGTTGTGCAATTTGGACGAACACATCTTTTCACTTTTGCATCTGTTATATATATGTATGTATGTACATATATAAATTTATATAAATAAGGATAAG
>NC_068988.1:9838186-9842859 GCF_001194135.2 Octopus bimaculoides
AGAGTCAAGTTTTGACTGCTATATCTAGCATGGTGGTATCTTTTAGATACTCTTAATTATAATTTTATATATATTGTTTATGTATACATATATATACACACATATATTGTTTATGTATCAGACTGGAGCCTGGTGTTGCCATCCGGTTTCACCAGTCCTCAGTCAAATCGTCCAACCCATGCTAGCATGGAAAGCGGACGTTAAACGATGATGATGATGATGATGATGATGATGATGATATACATACATACATATATTTATATAGGGAGAATTCACAAAAAAACAAACAAACAAACAAAAGAATAGACACGTGGTGTAGACAATAAGCAGATGTATTAGTATAACACTTGGGAAGTGAAGAAGTCTTTAATGTTTCGAGCCTACACTCTTCCACAGAAAGGAACACAGAAAAAAACAAGGAGAGAAAAATGAGAATGTGTAGTGGCAAGCGATCCATCATGGTGAATGCCGGACAGAAGGGTCACACACACACACACACACACACACACACATATATATATCATTGTTTATGCATACATAAATATATATATATATATATATCAATATATTATAAATTAACTACCAACAAAAATAATTGGTAAGCTAACTCAAAAAATCATCACCAAAATAGCAGAAAAAAACGACAGTGAAGGTATGTAGACTCTTCAAGAATCGATCCTTTTGGTTATATTAATAATAATAATAATAAAGGAGTTATGTATCTATGTGTGTGTTTTTGTATTTGTCTTCCACCATTGCTTAGCAACCAGTGTTGGTGCGTTTATGTCCCCATGACTTAGCAGTACAACAAAAAACATTAAAAAAAATAAGTAATTCAGTACTGGGATTAATTCGTTTGAATAAAAATCCTTCAAGCTGGTGCCCCAACATGGCCACAGTTTAACGACTGAAACAAGTGAGACATCAACATCACCACCTTCATGCTTGTTCCTTCCATGTTTTCTGCAAGTTGGACAAATGTGATGAATGCATCAATCACAAATATTAATTAAGCTCGTTATCTTTTAGCTTCATTAATTTACCTGGCATATATGGCGTTTGCTCTGGCCTCTTTCACTCGAAATTCTGCAACTTTATATTGGACATATTTTAATCCAAAGAATACACCTGAAAAAGAAACAGTAAAAAAATTCTATAAAAAATAATGTACACATTACGAGTCTAGGGCTGTTCTCTATATATCACCTGCACTCTTCCTCTCTCTCTCTCTCTCACTCTCCCCCCTGGGACATATGCAGAGATTTAGAGACATCCTCATCAAGAAATTTTGATGAGAGGGAGGAGGAACTACAGACATCGGACATAGAAGGTAGCTGGAAATTCCTACAGGACAGCTTGCTGAGTGCCACAGACCAAGTCTGCAGATGGTGCAAAGTCCCTTCCAGACCTAGAGTAATGTGGTGGTGGAATAGTACGGTAGACAAAGCTATTAGAGCAAAGAAACAGGCCTGGAAAGCCTGGAAAGGTGGGGGTAGCAGGGAACTGTACCAGATAGCCAGAAGGGAGGCTGGGCAGCAGGTACACATAGCCATGGGAGAAGCAGAAAAGAAGTTTGCCAATGTCCAGCGTTGTGAGGACCAAAGAACTGAAGTATTTTGGATTGCAAAACAGTGTGTGAGAGAAAATTGTGATGTCACAAGAGAGAAATGGATGATGGTGCACTTGCTTTTAATGATTCTGAAAAGAAAGAGGCTTGGAGAAGCCATTATGAAAGACTGCTGAATGTGGAGAATGAATGGGAGGAGGAGAGCCTGCCAAATGTTGACCCAGTAGAGGGACCAGCTATCCAAATAGACAGCTCCCTGGTAGCAATTAAGGGTATGAAGCCAGGAAAAGCTCCCTAGCCCATCAGGAATCACTACTGAGATGCTTAAAATATCTGGTGGTGTAGGCTATGACCTAGTCACCAACATTGTAAACCAGGTAGTTCATGATGGAGTCGCAGCACCATAGTCAACTGCTACAAGGGTAAAGGTGATGCTCTAGATAGAAATAACTACAGGGGTATCAAACTGCTGGATCAGGTGATGAAGGTCACGGAGAGGGTCATAGCCCAACTAATTAGGGAGAGAATCTGCTTAGATGAGATGCAGTTCGGTTTTGTGTCTCCTACATTTTCTAAATATATATATATATATATATATATAAATAAAAAAAAGAAAATGCTATGCTAATTAGCAATACCTTGCTAATTTGGAGTATACCTGATTAACATAGTAATCTTACAAGAGATCATGCAAACATCTCAGCAGTAACAGAACTTTTATTTATTCAGATATTTTCCCCAAATATATCTACTGATACATATACACAAATCAGTTTGCACTATGTAAATGGCACCAGTGTTGGTGCCACAAGGGGGGGTGGGAGCATCCAGTACATCCTGTAAAGTGGTTGGCAACAGGAAGGACATCCAGCTGTAGAAATTGGACAAAACAGACATGGCACCTGGTACAGTTCTCTGGCTTCCCAGCCCCTGTCAACCCATCCCAACCGATGCTAGCATAGAAGATGGACATTAAATGATGACGATGATTTGCAACACAACTCGCACACAACATCCTACAAACATTTCCATGTCAATATCTATGAACTAATTCAACAGAAAATCTCTTTTCACATAAACATACCAATTTGAAATATTGGTAACCTGAGAGTGAACTTGTTTTTTTTTTTTAATTCAGAAGTATGCTCAAAATCTAATTTATACTAAAAAAAAAAACTGGCTTGTAGAATTAGTTAATAAAAATCACAGGAAAAACTCCAATGAACAGACTGAAAAGATACATTGGCACAACATTTGGTAAAGTGTTACCAAATGATATTGCAGTTTTAACCTATTACCTACCAGTGATCTCATGAGATCACTTAAAAATTACAAATTTCGTAATTATCTGTCAATATTTACACATATCTAACCTTTTTGCTATATCTACTAGGTATATTTCTCTGATATTCAAATGAGGTTTGCTAATTTTTCACCCAATATCTCGCTTATTTCTATTTAAAATGTTATTTTGAAATGTTATTTTGATCATTCCAGCGTGTTTCTAAGGCTGTTTTATGCTAGAAATCAAAGTTTCATAAAAAAATTCCAGTTAATAGAATTATGGGAGATAATGGGTTAATTAAGTCAAGACCAATCTCCAAGAATTTCTCAAGTACTTTGGATACTATTCAGCTGTTAAACACTTGATTCAACAAGTTATATAAACATACTTGAGAAAAAAATCTTCCATATACTAATTTTTAAAAAGATGGTTTTGTATGAACAGGTGTAGAAACATAGAGTTATTAATTTCTAAACAGATGTGTCTAGTTTAAAACCCTCACATTTTCACTGACTGAGGAAAGCAAAAGTTTCAAAGCAATTCAATTGGAGACGTTTATTACCAACTTCCTCTAAAATCTCAAATATTTTTAGTGGCTAAATTTAAATGTTTGGGTTGGTTTACCTTGTGACAAAAATTTGCAAAAGTTGTGGGGGATCAGATTTAATATAACTTGAAGGGGAAAACACATTACAAGCGTTGGTGTCAGCTTTGTGCCCTTAACCCTTTTGTTATATTTCTATTGAAATACACAGCTTTTGGTTTTATTAACTTTGTAAAAAGCACTAGTGTTGGCGCCACAGAGATAGCACTCAGTACATTCTGTGGTTGGCATTAGGAAGGGCATCCAGCCATACCAAAACAGACAACTGGAGCCAGGTGCAGTTCTCTGGCATATCAATACCTGTCTAACTATCCAACTCATGCACAAAGGCGTACTCTTCCTTTCCCCCGGGTCGCATTGATGCAGTACATGGACGCCTCCACTCGTACCTGAATATTGCCCAGTGTGACACCAACTCCTCAGCCTATCCTGACCTGGGCGACATATTGTACGAAACATTAAATGGTGATAATGAAGAATTTAGTAAATAACTTTCTCACTATTAAGCTGGTTGTTTGAAATATAATTTAATATAAAACTTGGATGGAAAGGTTAATTCAGACCATTTTAAACATGAAGTTTGTATCGCAGAACAAGGGGCAGTCCTAAGCAGTTTGGCATTAAAAGGGTTAATTTATGATAAGGTCATAAGGAAGCTGTTGTGACATATGGCATATTATGGGCATTTGTAGACACCTGGCGATGTCCAGCCCTTTCCATGTTTGACCACAGAGAGATGGTGGAGCTGGGGATTGACCCAGTACAGGACTGGGATTGTATTTATCAACCCCTGGAGGATGAACGACAAAGTTGACCATGGGGCTGTTCGAACTCAGAGTGTATCCATTGTTCTAATGACTGTCATCATCATCATCATCATCATCGTCGTTTAACGTCCACTTTCCATGCTAGCATGGGTTGGACGATTTGACGGAGGACTGGTGAAACCGGATGGCAACACCAGGCTCCAATCTGATTTGGCAGAGTTTCTACAGCTGGATGCCCTTCCTAACGCCAACCACTCTGGAGAGTGTAGTGGGTGCTTTTACGTGTCACCCGCACGAAGGCCAGTCAGGCGGTACTGGCAATGGCCACGCAATTCGCAAATTATTAACAAGTTGTGTCAGTATGTGGAAATGAACTTTTCCTAGTCTCTTTTAATTACAGAAACGTGGGTGAATAAAATAAACAGTATGCTATATATATATAGGCACGAA
>NC_068988.1:9848206-9852826 GCF_001194135.2 Octopus bimaculoides
CATTCAGCTCTCAGAAGTCAAGCACTGGTCTGACCTTATGCTTCGTGGGCTGTGCCACCGCCATCAGCGGCAGGACTCCACTCTCTACTTCTTCTTCCCAAGGGATCAATATGCTCTCCTTAATCCACCGCTCCACCTCCCCCTTGAACTCGCTTCTGGGTCTCCTTTCAAAGTATGCTGATAGCAGCCCACTTTATTTTTCAACGTCGGGGCTATTCCTTCCAGTGCCATTCCACTGTCCACTTCTGGCCATCGAAGACAGCATGAAAGTCCTGGTCTTCAATGGTGTGCGCAGCATAGTTTTCTTCGCGGTTCTCACTAATGCACGGTCTCATCATACACGGTTTCCCTGCCACCCCAAATGTTACACCGGCCTCGTTGACAGTGACACCTCCTAAACGGGTGATTACATACATCCCCATCACCACGTCGATCTCGTCCACAAGTGGCCAACTACAATTGCTTGCAGCGTCAGCTTTGTTCCCTGCACCACAATCTGCGCATCTGTAATGCCCTCACAGTGTACCTCTCTTCCGTCGACTGCCCTCACACTGCTTTCTCAACTGAACGTCTCTACCACACCTAGAGTCAGACACACACACACATACACATATATGCAGTAAATAATAAAAAAAAACAACGCGAGAACGTAGTACGTATAAAGTATTAACAGACGCTCAGGGAAGGAAAGAAAGGTGGTTTTACGTTTCGAGCAAAGCTCTTCTTCAGAAACAGGGGATAGAGGAAATCCCAACAGAAAAGGAAGACAGAGAAAAAATCTCGCCACACAGTATAAAGATCTAGTTTCTTGCAGTTTCCTGTTGTACATGTAGTTTCTTGCTGCGAAGACACGCAGCAACGCATACTTTTATAATGCTTCTTGTGTCTCACAGTTTTCTATTCTTTCAGCGTCTCGCCTTGCAACTCGATGTGCTCTTGGCTCGACGCTACAGACAGACAGACAGATAGATAGATAGATAATTAGATAGATAGATAGATAGATAGATAGATAGATAGATAGATAGATAGATAGATAGATAGATAGACATGCTAGAGCTATTCAGCTACTGACATATTGTAGATAACTTACGCTTTGCATGTTAATTGATTCCACTTAGATGGAAGTATATAAGTATACATGTATAAATATAAAGATTTCTGCGTACATGATCGATCAGTTTCCTTTGATGTGAAAATAGCAGAAAATAACCTAATCAATAGCCAATTGTGTCTTCGAAACTGAGGTTACTATCATTCTTCCACTTAAGGGAAATCACTTAACTTGCATAACATGCTATGTACAAAATGTCAATAGCGATGTTACATTAATCTCATGGGTTGCTCTCCATTCCTTTTTAAGAATACAAAGTATTATTCGTATACAAGAATATTGTTGTCAGTTCAATGTTGTCAGTTCAATGTTGTCAGCAGTCTTACAATGGCTTATCTGGCTGAAACTATGAGGTCACACTCAACAAATTTTTTGTGCACAAAAATGTATATATTGGAAGGGATTTTAAATTCTCAAACGCAGGATAATGCTAATAATATAGCCTGAACAGGATAAACTACCCCTATTTTGCAGAAATACACTTTTTTCTGAAAAATAGGGGTAGTTTATCCCGTTCAGGCTATATTATTAGCATTATCCTGCGTTTGAGGATTTAAAAATCACTTCTTTAACTTTCTAAGACATCTCAACGCTTCTAAAAGCAAACTTCGTTTGTTTGTTTACGTTTATCGTTATTTGAATTTAGTATATATTGAAGATCAATATGTGTAATGCCGCATCATTTTGCTGCCCACTTCGGTTTTGATTTTCAGCTTAAGCTTTGGTTTCTCTTTTCTGAGAATGATAATATTCTTCCTATCTGTTTCAAAGTTGGGGAAAGTAGAAAGAAAACTGAACTAATTGACCCTTTTGCCATCCTGGGGGTGATTGGAGGCATGAGAAATTCTACTGGATTATAATCTTTTTAAATGAATCAAAGTTTTATGCTAAAAGATAATTTAGGTGCTAGTTTACATTTTTCGTAACCTTTCTTAGGTAACATCAAATATTTAAAATTAAATTTTAAAGAATTGGCATAAACGAATGGATAAAAACTTTACTTTTTAATCACACACACACACACACAAATTGCTGGTTTCTTCTTTTTGCTCTATGCGTGAAATAGTCAAGTAAACTCTAGGGGTCACATAAATGAATTCAGGTCCTAAGAAGGTATCAAAAATACTCTCTCTGATGGTCAAAGGATTCTAGAAAGCGAGTGTGGGTGTGTGGTAAGAAGTTTGCTCCAAAATCCACATGTCTCCAGGCCCAGTCTTCTACTAGTGTCTTCTACTATAGCCTTGGGCCGACTAAAACTTTGTAAGTGGACTTGATAGAGGAAAACTGAAAAAGAAACCGTGGTATATTGGAAAATTTGTATATGTGTGTGTGCCTTTGTGTTTGTGTTTGTCTTTCGCCGAAGCTTAACAACTGGCGTTGGTGTGTTTACGTTCCCGTAACTTAGCAGTTAGGCACGAGAGACCAAAAGAGTAAGCATCAGGCTTTAAAAATGTACTAAGGTAGATTCATTAGACTAAAAATTATTTTAGGTAGTGCACCACAATCTACTGATTGAAACAAGTAAAAGATAGAAGATAAAATGTGTACACATCGCAGTGGCAGATGCAGGGGTCTTGCCCTAGTAGCCCGGGCAACACCCTTTCTAGCCGAGCTGACACCAAAACTATCGGGCCCAAGGTTTTCGGGCAACAGTCAAGGGAAAGGGAGTTAACTCTTACTAGAAAAGGAGTTAGCTCGACCTACCCACTTGTATGCATACGCTATGTTTGCTGATGATTTCAAACGCCGTATTTGATTTGGGCAACACTCACCAAAAACAATCATAGATACCCCACTGTTTTGATACCGAATAATTGTACGATAAATATCAGAAAGAAATGAAACAAACTTGTTAACTGACAAAATATGCATTTCTCGTCTAAATCCGTCCGACTTTGAGGAATGCCCCAGGAAAGTCACTCACTCCAAGAGAAAAAAGATGACAATGTGTCTTCTGGCTGTTAAACCAGAAGACACATTGTCAGCTTTTTTCGGATTCCGAGACAGATGGCGACGCTGACCGTACTCGGTGTTTTAAGGTATATTTTTTAGAATGTGGTATTTACACAGTCACTGTAGGTTCTTAAGTATTTCTTTTAAAACATTATTTCAAGCGACCATATTGAAAATATTTTTGAAGTGTTAGTATAGGGTTTAGTCTTAGGAAAGATAGATTCATGTAAAGATGATTGCTTGTCCATTAAAAGTAATTGATTCAACATACTCCGACTGCCAATATCTTGTACTTCCATCGAAATAAGACATATGAGTAATTCCTGAAATAAAATAGCTTTATATTGACATAATTTCCTTTACCCTGATGTACAGGCATTTAATTAAGTAAAATGAATAATTGAATTCAGTAACTAGATTCATCATGATATTTTATTTCAAGAAAATATTGCCAAAAATGAAGCTACGTAATGTAAGGTTGAACATTTATAATATACATCCAGTGATTTATCGGTCTTATATATTGATGAAAATGAGAGAAACGAAAAACATGTTGCCCAGATGAGTGGGAAGGAAAATACAATATATATTGAGAAAAATCAAAGTGAAAAATATTCTTTTCGACAAAAGTGATGGTCAGTTGTAAGTAAACTAGTTGAAAATCAATAGCAGCATGTGTTTCTGATAACAAAGATTACATAATCAATCTAACGCTGGTAGGAGAGGTTGGAACTCGATACAGTATCACGCTATTTTTTAATCTTTTCAAGAATCTTGCTTCGGAAAGGTTTGTAGGGACGTGGTCCGAATTCATGTACTGGCGAGGTAATGTTGTTAAATCGAGCTTCGCATATAATTTATCATTGGAAATGTATAATAAGGAAGAGAGGGCAGCTATAAAGATTTTGTCTGGATCACAACCAGTATGTAAGTAATAAAACTTCCTAGCATCTGAAAAGAAGAAAAGAGAAAAATTAATTAGCTGTTATTTTCAATGAATGTATAGAATGATTTAGAAAGAGGTTTATTATATTTTGATAACATAAGGACAGAAACTTGGCAGTATCGTGAATCATTCAGCCAATATTTACTTACGAATAATCTAGACCTTCAGTAAAAACTCTGCCAATATAGTCGTCAGCTATTTTTAATTAGGCATCGGTAGAATATATATCCTTTTGTACTCTAGGCACAAGGCCCTAGTTTTTGGGGGATGATCCAGTTGATTAGATCGACCCCTACGCAACTGGTACTTAATTTGTCGACTCTGAAATATGAAAGGCAAAGTCGACCTCGGCGGAATTTGAACTCAGAAAATAAAGACAGACGAAATACAGCTATGCATTTCGCCCGGCGTGCTAGCGTTTCTGCCAGCTTGATGCGTTATTACTAATTGTAATAGCAATAGTTGTATAATGTCTGATCAAAATGAGAGGAATTTTACGATAGATAGATGCAGTGGCAACAGAATTTGAGGCAGACGTCATATATCCGTAGATATATCCAAGTACGGATGTCATATCAGAATACCTCCTATATAATATTTCAATAAAATT
>NC_068988.1:9853930-9854888 GCF_001194135.2 Octopus bimaculoides
TTTATGAACTGTAACCATCTACATTTTTTGTTTAACAAAATCCAGAAAAATCTTTACCACCAAATCTTATAAATTCCTCAACTTCGCATATGGAAATCGAGTTGAGTTTTTTTAGACATTATAAAGAAAAAAAGCGCGTCATATATAACATGAAGTGTTGTACAATATTAAACGCTGTGATAAATTACCGTAAGTGTTGACGAGGGAGTTATTACGAAACAGCCACCGACATCGATTCCATGAGATTCAGTCGTTAGTCGATTTAGGAAAACTAATATCTGTAATACAGAAAAAGAGAGACAACATGAACGGGGATTGTGTAAAAAGAAACGTTTACCTTGTCTGTGGCTGCACAGAATGCACATTTGTTGAATAAATTTCAACGATGGTAACTTGCGTTGATGCACAAATAATTTGCGAATACCAGCACATGGACATGTTTACCTGAACAAACGCGGGAATATGGATTAACTGCCAGTTTTTATTTAGTCAACACTATCCTATCAATAATTCACAAATCCGGACTCAGTGTTTTGTTTCTCGAAGCAATAGATATCGCCTTCCGTCTATTAGTGTTTGTATTACCCAGCTATCATGGGCTTAAAAAGAGACTTATATGGAAAGTATCTCGTCATACATCAAAGCGATCACACGACGTTTGCATTCGTTGATTCAACAAAAAACCATCAGATTAGAAAATTACTCAGAGGACGAGATTTTATGAAAATAAATACCTATGTTAACGTTAGCAATTAACGGTTATGTCATTTTCATCAAGAATTATCCTTCTAATTTTTATATAATGCAACGTGAAATAATTTTATAAGATATATATTCATATGGCTTATAGACTTTTATAGGATATCAGTTTATGGCTGATTTAGTGAAATTCTAATGTGTTTACTAAAATTTACTAAAACCTGCTACGCGCATTATGAAACCACGAAAGAAACGTTTA
>NC_068988.1:9854898-9856700 GCF_001194135.2 Octopus bimaculoides
ACACACACACACACATATGCATATATACATTTCATATAAATACATATGTGTGTGCAATCATGTATGAAGCCATTTATTCTTATATATTAAACGGGAAAACAATAAGAATTAGAAGAAATATTGGCGCAAGGTTCGGGAGTTTCGTTGATTACACCGACACTATTGCTTGAATGGTAATTATTTTATCTACCCCAAAAGGATGAAAGGCAAAGACAATGCGGGTGGCATTTCAACTCAAATAAAGGCATGAAATCGTGCTAAACATTTTGCCCTGCGTAGAAACAGCCTTCTTTTAAAGAGATATATCAAAAATATATATTAAAAGTAAGACGACGAGATCATAAAGTTTGCTTACCTTTGCAATAACTTCCTGTTTTATGTCCTGAAATTGCATAAAATGAATACTTTGTGTAATACTGTGAACCTAGATGTGAAATAGAAAATGATAATAATAATAATAATAATAATAATGAAAGGTCACAGAAAACAAGAAAGCAACCATACTCTGGGATATGCTAATACACACAGATAGAGAAATTAAGGCCAAATAGGCCAGATATAGTTGTCAGAGATCGTAAAGAAAAAAAATGCTTTCTAATTGATGTATCAATACCAGCAGATGACAACGTTTCCCTAAAAGAAATGGAGAAACTTTCAAAATACAAAGACCTGGAAATAGAGGTAACTCGAATGTGGAATCTAAAAACAGAAACAATTCCTATCATAGTAGGTGCCTTAGGTATAATAAGAAAATATTCAGACAAATACATAACAAAAACACCAGGACTTACAAATATATATAACATACAGAAAATTGCACTACTGGGTACTGCACACATTCTACACAAAACACTTTCAATACAGTAAACATAAGAGCATCACAGCGCTCGGTAGTGAAGTGAAAGCACTGAATAATAATAATAAAACTACTGAATAATAATAATAATAATAATAATAATAATAATAATAATAATAATAATAATAATAATAATAATAATAATAATAATAATAATAATAACAACAACAACAACAACAACAATAATAATGATGATGATGATGATAATACCTCGGGTATGTGCTGTGGCTTGTTGTGACGCTCTTATTTGTTCTGTACTGAATGTTTTACATAGGATGTGTGCTGTGCCTACTAGTGCTATTTTCCGTATTAAATATACACTTGTTAGTCCTGGTACTTTTGTTATGTATCCATCTGAATATTTTTTTATCATATCTATTGCGCCTACTACGATAGGAATTGTTTCTATTTTTAGACTCCACATTCGAGTTAGCTCTATTTCCAGATACATCGATTAGAAGCATTTTTGACGTCTTCTTCTTTATTATTATTATTATTATTATTATTATTATTATTATTATTATTATTATTATTATTATTGGAAGGGGTGTGAAAATTGCCAAAATTGCGAGAGTAGCCGGTATCACTCTATCTGTAGACCTGTGAGTCGTAGAGAAAGAACTGGAGCGGGCACTTGCTCCTGGGGTGTCAGGGAAATCTAGAACAGTGGGGTTCGTCAATTATCCCTAGAGACCTTCCTGTATCAGGAGGGCCACGTCTGTATCATCCCCCACGTCAATTTTTTTTTTAACCTTTGTATGCATATCTCTCTTCACACTCAGTGTATACAGTGTATACTTATTTGTTTTTATCATTTTTTCTTTTATAATTCCATCTTTCACCAAATGTCTACTAGAAAAAGATGGATCAGTAAAAGTGTGGCAACACATATGTCAGTGCCACAGCATTGACATATTTTACGATTTGGCGCAAGTAAAAGATAAAA
>NC_068988.1:9856800-9859092 GCF_001194135.2 Octopus bimaculoides
ATATATAATTAAAACAGTGGGGTAAAAAATTAGATATTTATTAATAGCACATTAACAGTCCACCTAGTAGTCTCCTTTATATATACATGTGTGTGTGTGTATGTGTGTGTGTGTGTGTGGCGTTAGCGACAGTGATGTAGAAGTCATTTTGCACGCCAGGAAAACAGTGTTGTTCAATAGAAGTTCGACTTGGCTTAAGCAATCCAAACCCATGGTCTCCTTTGATGTAGCAATGGAGGTCTAGGACAGCGCTGATCTATGCGATCTCACCGTGTTGTATATTCTTAATACCAGTAAGAAAAAGTTCCCCTCTTTCCTTTCTGTTCTCTACGGAGATGACACCCTGGCCATCTCTAGGGGAGCTAACGGTCACACACTAGACAATCTTAGGAAAGATCTAATTAGCACACTTGCCTCCATGGGATTAAAAATCTCCATCGGGACCAACCTCACCACCGCGAACTTCTTAGACATCACGCTCAACATGGGCTTCGGCACATACAGGCCCTACTGCAAGCCTAATGAGAAGCTAAAGTACATTAATACAGCCTCGTGTCACCCACCCACCGTGTTCAAAAACCTGGTGAAGTATGTTAGTATGAGAATCAGGGAGCGCATCGCCTACATGCCGGGCCCCAACAACCGCAGAAGGAATCGCCACAGAAATATCATTTGGTTTGCGCCATCTATGAAGTCGAGATACTGGCCGACCCTAGCAACAGCAGCAACATCAGCAGATCCCCTAACGGTGACCACAGAAGCAGGAAGCGCGAATAGAACTAACAGCACCATGGCCAGAGACAACAACATCAACGACAGCAGCAACTTCCTTAAGGGATACATCTACGGCAGCAGGCCCGACATTGCCCGACAGCAACAGCTTCCTTAACGGATGCATCTGCAGCAGCGGGCCCTACAGTGCCTATAGCAAAAGCAGCAGTACTATCGCCAGCAATAACACCAATAGCAGGGACAACAGCAACGTCAGTATCCCTAACGGAAATAGCAGCAGAGATATCGCCAATGACATCTAGAGCAGCGATGACAGCATGTCCACCAATGATGATAGCAATAATAACAACAACGGCACCTTCGCCAACACCGGCAGTGACGGCACCAACACCATCGCCACCTTCAATGACGCCAACACCAAAAATGCCAGAACCAACACCACCAAAACCAGCGACGCCAACACCTGACCACGGAGGTACATCAGCTGTTCCGGGAATTCGTTCAAATAACGCATCTCCAATCACATATACTCATTCAGGATACCAGAATGGAGATTTGTCAAGTCATTAACCAGCCACGTATGGCAGCTAGTAGACGACGGGATTCCGCACACGATATCATGGAGAATCCTAGAGAATTTAGGCCTGTACATTAACGGGACCAAACGCTGTAAATTATGCATAGCGGAACAGGCGATGATCCTCGACCAAGGGAAAATCTCGTAGCCTATTGGAAGCCATGCAATAGCAAGGCCACTGGTGATCGATAGTCAAAGGGAGACATTCGCTTTTGTTGACATTCAGTAACGAACTCATTTCCTCCAGCATATTCTAAAGAGGCAACGAGTTTTGTCATCTGCTGGTATTGATACATCAATTAGAAAGCATTTTTTCTTTCTTCGTGATCTCTGACAACTATATCTGGCCTATTGGCCTTAATTTCTCTATCTGTGTGTATTGATTGGCATATCCCAGAGTGTGGTTGCTTTCTCGTTTTATGTGACCTTTTATCATTATTATTATTATTATTATTATTATTATTATTATTATTATTATTATTATTATTATTATTATTATTATTTTCTATTTCACATCTAGGTTCACAGTATTACACAAAGCATTCATTTTATGCAATTTCAGGACATAAAACAGGAAGTCATTGCAAAGGTAAGCAAACTTTATGATCTCGTCGTCTTACTTTTAAAATATATTTTTAATATTTCTCTTTAAAAGAAGGCTGTTTCTACGCAGGGCAAAATGTTTAGCACGATTTCATGTCTTTATTTGAATTCACAGACCACCCGCAATGTCTTTGCCTTTTATCTTTTTGGGGTAGATAAAATAATTACCATTCAATCAATAGTGTCGGTTTAATGGACGAAACACCCGAACCTTGCGCCAATATTTCTTCTAATTTCCCTTTTAAAATATAAGAATAAATGGCTTCATACATGATTGCACACACATATGTAGTTATATGAAATATATATATGCATATATATGTGTGTGTATCTCTCTCTCTCTCTTACTCTCTCTCTCTCTCCCTCTCTCTCTCTCTCTC
>NC_068988.1:9859102-9864513 GCF_001194135.2 Octopus bimaculoides
TCTCTCTCTCTCTCTCTCTCTCTCTCTCTCTCTCTCTCACACACACTCTTATGAGTGGTTATTTTCCCCGTCACTGTATATACATATGTGAGCTTATGCAGCTTCAAGAGATTTAACTTTATTTCTGTCCACGTACAATTCAGCACTCTCAGACACAATTATTAACGATTAAACGTTTCTTTCGTGGTTTCATAATGCGCGTAGCAGGTTTTATCAAATTTTAGTAAACACATTAGAATTTCACTAAATCAGCCATAAATTGATATCCTATAAAAGTCTATAAGCCATATGAATATATATCTTATAAAATTATTTCACGGTGCATTATATAAAAATTAGAAAGATAATTCTTGATGAAAATGACATAACCGTTCATTGCTAACATTAATATAGGTATTTATTTCCATAAAATCTCGTCCTCTGAGTAATTTTCTAATCTGATGGTTTTTTGTTGAATCAACGAATGCAAACGTCGTGTGATCGCTTTGATGTATGACGAGATACTTTTCATGTAAGTCTCTTTTTAAAGCCCATGATAGCTGGGTAATACAAAGACTAATAGACGGAAAGCGATATCTATTGCTTCGAGAAACAAAACATTGAGTCGGGATTTGTGAATTATTGATAGCATAATGTTGACTGAATAAAAACTAGTGTTTAATCCATATTCCCGCGTAGTATTCGCAAATTATTTGCGCATCAACGCAAGTTACCATCGTTGAAATTATTCAAAAAATGGGATCTTTTTTACAACGGGGGCCACATTTTTCATTAACGAAACACTTTGAAACTTTGAACACTGGTAGAATGTGTCATATAAAACATCTTTTTCTCTTAGTCTTCTTTAATAAAAAAAAGAAATCCATAAGTTATTCCATGTTAAAGTTGTATTTCTGTAATTTCAACCAATCACTGACGTCCATTCAGCCGATATACATTAAGTGCCGACTACATAAACAAACGATTCTGAAACAATTAACCCTAACCCTAACCCTAACCCTAACCCTACGGTTAGGGTTAGGGTTAAGGTTAAAGCAAATTTAAAATGAAAAAAGCAAATAAAACGAAGGTATGGAGATTAAATACGCTTTACACCGCTTAATCAGCCAAAGGAGTAAATGTAAACAACTGAATACTTGTCAGTGATTGGTTGAAATTATCGAAATAAGACAATTTTTTACATGAAATAAATTCGAATACAAAAATATTTTTCTGTTCTATAACACAAAATAGATAAGTATACGAAGTTTGAAAGTCTTTCCGTACCAAAAACACTACGTAAAACATTAATGAAAAATGTGGCCCCCGTTTTAAAATAGATCCAAAAAATGTGCATTCTGTGCAGCCACAGACAAGGTAAACGTTTCTATTTACACAATCCCCGTTCATGTTGTCTCTCTTTTTCTGTATTACAGATACTAGTTTTCCTAAATCGACTAACGACTGAATCGCATGGAATCGATGTTGGTGGCTGTTTCGTAATAACTCCCTCGTCAACACTTACGGTAATTTATCACAGCGTTTAATATTTTACAACACTTCATGTTATATATCACTCGTTTTTTTCTTTATAATGATTTGGTGGTAAAGATTTTTCTGGCTTTTGTAAAAAAAAAATTGTACATGATTACAGTTCATAAAATGTATTTTATCAAAATATAATAACCCTCTTTCTAAATCATTCTATGAATTCATTGAAAATAACAGCTATTTATTTTTTCTCTTTTCTTCTTTTCAGATGATAGGAAGTTTTATTACTTACATACTGGTTGTGATCCAGACAAAATCTTTATAGCTGCCCTCTCTTCCTTATTATACATTTCCAATGGTAAATTAAATACGAAGCTCAACTTAACAACATTACCTCACCAATACATGAATTCGGACCACGTCCCTACAAACCTTTCTGAAGCAAGATTCTGGAAAAGATAGAAAATAGCGTGATACTGTATCGAGTTCCAGCCTCTCGTACCAGCGTTAGGTTGATTATGTAATCTTTGTTATCAGACACACATGCTGCTATTGATTTTCAACTAATTTACTTACAACTGACCATCATCTTTTGTCGAAAAGAATATTTTTCACTTTGATTTTTCTCAATATATATTGTATTTTCCTTCCCACTCATCTGGGCAACATGTTTTTCGTTTCTCTCATTTTCAACAATATATAAGACCGATACATCACTGGATGTATATTATAAATGTTCAACCTTACATTACGTAGTTTCATTTTTGGCTATATTTTCTTGAAATAAAATATCATGATGAATCTAGTTACTGAATTCACTTATTCATTTTACTTAATTAAAAGCCTGTACATCAGGGTAAAGAAAATTATGTCAATATAAAGCTATTTTATTTCAGGAATTACTCATGTGTCTTATTGGATGGAATTGATATGTTTTTGAAGAAGAGCTTTGCTCGAAACGTAAAACACCCTTTCTTTCCTTCTCTGGTAAAAATATCCTGCTCTCAGTATTTGCACACCTTTGAAACTGCTAGCATCCATTTTCCCTCAATATGGAGCTTTGCATAACCATTCGCTCCTTCCTTTCACCGTGCTTTACTACCTAACCATCCTTTCTGATCATGGATTTACTTAAAGACCCGATCAAACTGGATTTAATTGAACTCTCCCGCCCTCTTGGACATAATGAACCACAACAAATATTGATGAGGAACTATCTTCCGCTGTCTAGCCTATATATCTCCGAGGACGGAATACCCAACTTACAGAGTCTTCGCTTGATATGATGCTCCAGTAGCTGGAATATCTCAGAAACAGCTGTCAGAGGCTAATTTTACTATTTTTTTTTACTATTAGATATGTTGCTAACTTTAGATTGAATTGAATGAAATAAAATGTCCTTGTAATGCCTTGCCTACTTTTTTGCCTTTCCTCACGATTTTCACCTGCACTTAATGGCTCAAAGATAAACGACCTTTAGACGTTTTGAACAAGATAATCACATGACCACAACGTCAGCTGCTATTCTAGCTGACATTTTGGTGACACACCAATCTAAGCAATAGTTTAAGGAAGACGCCAAATTCCCCTGTGTTGACTTCACGGGGCTCTACGTCCCTCTCACACATAATCTCAATGCATTTTTCCACAGCAAAATCTATGTCTATAGATGGGTATCTATATATATGAATGTAATTTCACTCTTCCCATCTATTGACATAGATGTTGCCTCCTTAAACTAAGCTATGACAGTAACTATCTAGACAACCATGATCTTAGTAGATTCTGCTCCACCAGGTCACAGAGGAGAAGGCCACCAACCATCACCTCAGCAGTGAAGAAAAGCACTGCAGAACGCTGGAGTGGCTGGACAATACACACCTAAGACCCTGACAACAAAAATCAGGTGAAAAGAATGATTGGATATGCAATAGGCGCTAGCATGAGAACCACATTGAAGAACCACATAGTAAAGTTTAACAGGAAATTATACATGCGGGTTCAAGGTGCAGCCATTGGTGTCGGTGTAGCTGGAGATGTGGCCAACCTTTTCATGACCAGGTGGGACAGAAAACTCAAACAATTCTTGCAGAACAGTCCACAACTCTTTTACTTTATTGTAGGTAAGTAGAAGACATTTATATTCTAGTTGAGATCATTTCGAGAAACGGTGATGCAGAAACCGAGTGGAAGGTAATGGAGAGCATCCAGTATGTAGCTAACATCATCGACCAAAGTATCAAGGTAACTATAGATTACCGCACTTGGCAACCTAACAATAGACACCCTGTCCTTGATACTGAACTTTGATTAGAGACTGTGAACAACAGAATACAGCTCCTCCACTCTTATTACATGAAACCCATAGCTTCAAAATGCATTGTTCACAAAAACGCAGCTTTGACACTACATGAAAATCAACATACCTACAGCAGACTTAATATAATGAACAACATGTCCCCACTATGCAAACCCTATCAATCGAAGAGACACTTACAGAAATTCATGCACCGCATGCAATTCTCTCGATATGATCAGAAAGACACGCACACATACACTTTTAATCTTTTACTTGTTACAATCATGCAGTTGTGGTCATGCTGGAGCACCACCATGGTTTTCTGATTTCCTCAGTCTGGAGTGTTTCACATCACCACTTGTGTGTGTACCTATTTCCCAGATGTTGGTCCATTTGGTTTATGAGGGCGTTTGATTCCGCTGCCCTCGTCTGCACCTCATGTTGGGCTGTTGGTTCATCCAGTATTGTGGAGAGGAGGATGTCCAGTTCCTTTTTGAAGACATCTACTTCCACCTTATGCTGATTTCTTAATTTTTGTGGCAGAGCATTGAAGAGATGTGGGGCTTCAAACCCTTGACTATTGCAGTACCTGGTCCTGAATTTAGATGGAGTGGATGGTACCTTTGGTACAATACAATGACGGCCAGTTCTGGCATTTGAATAACACTCAATGCCGAAGTTGGGTAGAAACCCTTCTACGATTTTCCACATGTATATTACTGCATATCTCTTACACCTTCGCTCCAGGGAGTAAATTAATAGTTTTCTCAGCTTGTCCATGTAGCTTATCCGTTGCACTGTTCCAATCCTTTTTAGTGTAGTGGCATTGGACTGCCTCAAGCTCCGCTGTTAGTTTGGCACTATGTGGTGACCATGACTGGGGGCAGAAGTCCAGGTGGGTGACAACAAAGGTTCTCCACAGGGTCAACATAGTTTCTTAGTCTCTTGTCTTGAAGGACCTCCGTATCCATCCTGATAGTGGACTGCACTTTGCTGCCACCTTGCTAATGTGCTTATAAAATATTGCGTCATTACACATATTGATATCTAATATATACATCTAAGTGGAATCAATTAACATGCAAAATGCGAGTTATCTACAATACGTCAGTAGCTGAATAGCTCTAGCATGTCTATCTATCTATCTATCTATCTATCTATCTATCTATCTATCTATCTAACTATCTCTATCTGTCTGTCTTTCTATCTATCTATCTACATTTCTACAATGACAATATTGGTCAAGGTTACCGTGATCTTTTCCGTAGGCTTTTCTTTCCACGGCTAAACCTAAACTGTCCCCGCTTTTTACACGAGAACATTGCCGTGGTACACGATCCCTATTGATCGTTTTCTTTTTTTCTTTCTCGATCCCTTTTAACCGAACTCTCTGTCTATCTAGCTATCTATCTATCTATCTATCTATCTATCTCTATGGACGGACGGTAGACGTGTCGGCTCCGTAAGTTTTGCCTTTTTCATGTTTTAAAAAGTTTGTTTGTAAAGTTTATTTTATATACAAAGTTGTATAACAACTTGTATACTATCTGGTGCAAGTTTTTTGCGACAGAAATCTGCCCTGTGTGGCACATTTCCAGGATATAAAAACCAATTTCGGCTTTCTAGCCATTTTTTTTTTTTT
>NC_068988.1:9869416-9870664 GCF_001194135.2 Octopus bimaculoides
GTCGACGAGGAATACCTGACCCGCCTGTTCAGGACGACTTTCGGGCCGGGACCTATGGACAACTTCCAGAGATCCCTGGCCTGGCAGTGTTACCGAGAGGCGCTACCCGTTCGGGATAAGCTCTATAGACACGGCTCGCGAAATGCGGGGCCGACCTGCTCGAGATGCGTTCATAGCGATGAAACCGTTCTGCACGCATTCGTGCAGTGTCCAACCATTTCGGAGCTGTGGGCTTATGTCGAACGACTGCTGTCACGTGTGGGACGAGTCGGTTTATCAACCGAGTCTATCGTCAATATCGTCACGTCACGCTCCTTCCTTTAAACGGGAAGGAAGAGCTGTATTTATCGTACTTGTAGCTATGGCGAAAGAGTGCATCTGGTGGACGCGTCTGAAAGGATTAGAGACAAATACTTTCCTCTCTGGTCAATCTCTCATCAACTTTTTCAAGTATCACTTGAAAAGGAAGGTGAGAGTAGAGAGGCAAGTGTTGTCTAGCAAAAGTTTCGATAAAAGATGGATACATGTAGCAAGAATGGCACGTATAATTGACGAAGCCACCTTGACCATGATTCTATAAAACGTTTTAAAATTTTGTAAAGAGATTTACTTATGTTTCTTGCATAAATAAAAGGAATTTTATTTAATAAACTGTGACACTAAGGACCGAGGTTACCGTGGTCTTTTCGTAGGTTTTTCTTTCCACGGATAACCTCCCCATTTATTGGGAATTTTCTGTATTATTTCGTATTTTGTGTAAATACCCCAAACGTTTTGCGATGTATTTTTTTTCATCGTTGTCCCCACTTTTGTTTTTTTTTTCTGCTTTGTTTTCGCCCCCCTCGAAAAGAAAGACTCTATGTTGAGCCCTGTGTGACTAATAAAGAAACATATCTATCTTTCTATCTATCAATTAATCTATCTATCTATCCATCCATCTATCTATCTATCTATCTCTATGCATGCGTGTTTAAGCACATGTGTGTGTGTGAGCGAGCATGTGTGTGTATGCATGTATATACAATCTAATTCAATAGGTGCATACACATAGATACGTATATACGTAACACGTAAATACACACATACATGTGCTTAAACACGCATACATACAGATCGGTAGATAGATAGATAGTCAGACAAACAGATAGCTAGACAGTCAGACTGGCAGATAGAGAGACAGACAGACAAACAGATACACACACACACACATATATATATATATGTATATATATATATATATATATATAT
>NC_068988.1:9871492-9872452 GCF_001194135.2 Octopus bimaculoides
ATATATATATATATATATATATATATATATATACGACGGACTTCTTTCAGTTTCCGTCTACCAAATTCACTCAAAAAGCTCTGCTTGGCTCGAGGCAATAGTAGAAGACACTTGTCCAACGTGTCATACAGTGGGACTGAACCATGTGGTTAGTAAGCAAGCTACTTACCACACAGTCACTCCTGTGCCTATATATATATATATATATATATGTATGTATATATGTACGTATGTATATAGTTTGTGGCTCCACTTTGTTACGATCAACAAAAACAGTATCCCATCCTGTGTGTGATAACTTTCGTTATTAAGATGACCTAGTAATAGTTTGCTGTTACGACAATACTTGATTTTGCAGGTTTTTATGAGGTGTTTTATAAGGTTTTTTTTATAAGACACAAGAAGCATTATAAAAATATGCGTTGCTGCGTGTCTTCGCAGCAAGAAACTACACGTTCAACAGGAAACTGCAAGAAACTAGATCTTTATACTGTGTGGCGAGATTTTTCATCTGTCTTCCTTTTCTATTGGGATTTCCTCTATCCCCTGTTCCTGAAGAAGAGCTTTGCTCGAAACGTAAAAACACTTTTCTTTCCTTCCCTGAGCGTCTGCTAATACTTTGCATGTACCACGTCCTCACGTAGTTTTTCTTTTTTTTTTTTTTGATTTACTGTATATATGTGTATATGTGTGTGTGTCTGTGTTTGTGTGTGTGCCTGTGTATATGTGAGTGTGTGTGTTTTGTGCATGCGTGTATATATATATATATTTGTACGCACAAACATATGATATATATATACATACATACAGTTATTGCATAAAAATGGAATTTTCACCTCGATAATGATATACTTAAGATTACCCAATCCATACGCACAGATGTCGAATAATGAACAAAAATGATAAAAATTGATTGGTGTTATGTACTCCTGTTATAGGACATATATTATGTATGAAAAA
>NC_068988.1:9872552-9874348 GCF_001194135.2 Octopus bimaculoides
TATATATATATATATAATCGTATGTGTGTGTGTGTATATATAGATACATGAATGTAAGAGCACATGTAACAACACCCAGACCGTATCGCATTAAGGAAACAGCCCGTGTATTCACCTATCTTGATCTTCATTCTTGCCATTGTTAGAAATGGTTATTGACAATATTGTCATACTCTTGAATATACCGAGGGTTCAATGTTACCTCGGCTGATATTGATGACAAATATCACAAAAAAAAAAGAGGACAATACTATTTGCTGGCATCTCGCTCGTAATAGTAGAATACATTCAGCATATTAAAAGGGTTGTGGAATTGACGAAATATAATGATCTGAAACTGGAGATAACTACAATGTGGAAATAGAAAACAGATGAAATTGTCGTAATAAATGGTGCTTTTGGAATAAAAATGAAAACATGTAGGAATATACATGACCACAACCACATCACGTACATATGTGCATAACTCACAGACAATGAAATTTGTTGGTACCGTGCTCATAATTGTAGCATTCATTCAGCATAGTAAAATTGATAATTCCAGGAAGTAATACTTCACATAAAAGATGAGAAGCTGAACTATATCTCTGAGCTAAAAATATTCTACAAACCCACCGAAAACGCTGAAAATGTGTTTACTACATAAAAGACAATGGATATCAGTTTGAAAATAAGAAACGTATATTATGAAACTCACCGATCTGTTTAAACGAACTCCGAACCAAAGCAATGAAATCCAACAGAAGAAACTTTCCAACGTCATCATTAAAACGTAACCAGATATATACGGGCTTGTATTGAAAGCATTATTTATTATTCCATAAGTTGAAATACAAATGCTGATGAGACTACCAAGTACGACAAGTACTGAAGTAAGACTCAATGTTTCATTTACTGATTTCAGTATTGTACTCAGGGTATCATGATTTTTAATTATATCTGTAATTAGTCCTCGATTTTTGATAACAAACGAAATGTCGGATTGCTGTTCCTTAACGTAAATTTGAGCTTCGTTCGCCACTTTGTTAAACTCATAAATAAGTGCAATTTCGGTTATAATGTTAATATACACATCAAGAAATAACGATATCAATGAAAGGGCATTAAAGAAAATACTTATTGTAAAATATGGTATGATATATGCACTGTTGTTTTGTAGAGGATATGTAAGAAAATGCAGTATATCGCCATTGAAAACAGTAAAAATGATTTCGAAAAGTATGTTTGAAACTATAGTTGTAAGTAAAAATATTGATAAGGAAATATAAGAATATATTAATTTAGAGTCATAGAATTTTCTGTCTTCTTCTTCAATATTAACTTTGGCAAATGATTCCAATAGTTCATTGTCGTTAGAATGCCCGAAGAGTTTAAGAAAACTAAGGACAGCAATGAAGCTCCGAAAAAATAATATATATACATATGTTAATATTTGAATGGGGGTTAAATTTTTCAGTTGCATCAAACAAATAACATAGCGAATAGGATTTACAATTAAATGTATGGAGAGTAGAATATATAACACTTGTAAACAAATTCTTTGAACATCAAGTGTTTTCAGCAAGGAGATATTAATACGGGCTTTCGCGAAATTATTAAATTTTTGATGAAATTCCAAGACTTTAAAGAACTGCATTTCTTTAATATTCACGCTTTTTCTAACTTTGAATTCCATTTAAAAGATTTTTGTGTCCACTTTCAAAATCTAAGAGATTAATCAGGTAATGTACCGAAAACTTTCAGCGTGTTACTTGATTTAATTTTCTATCAGACTTCTGTTATATATATATATATAT
>NC_068988.1:9875048-9879980 GCF_001194135.2 Octopus bimaculoides
ATATATATATATATATATATACATTTAATGTAAATGGGGGTATTAATCAATATCATCCTACACAATTAATTATTAACAGGAGTGGTTTTTGTTTGCTTTGTATGAAGTATTAGTTCTTCATATATCTGAGGGTATTGTTTGAATAAAGGGACTCCGAAATATAACTCCAATTCTTCCTTTATATTCATTCGAAGACACACACATACATACAAACATATATATAGTCATTTATTCTCTTATTTATTTCAGTCAATTGACTGCGGCCATGGTGGAGCACCGCCTTTACTTGAGCAAATCATCGACCCCAGGACTTATTCTTTGTAAGCCTACTCCTTATTCTATCGATCGTCCTCTTTTGCCGAACCGCAAAGTTACGGGGGCATAAACACGCCAGCATCGATTGTCAAACGATGTTGTGGGGACAAACACAGACACACAAACATATACTTCTTTCAGTTTCCGTCTACCAAATCCAATCACAAGGTTTTGGGCGGCCCGAGTCTATAGTAGAAGACACTTGCCGAAGGTGCCACGCACTGGGACTGAACCCGGAACCATGTGCTTGGTAAGCAAGCTATTTACACCACATCAACTCCTGCGCCTATGTATACATATGACTGTGTGTGTGTGCGTGCGTGGCGTGTGTGTGTATGATCCCTTTATATGATATCTATACAAATATATACTTATACATATGCAAACGTATATATACACATACACACATACATATATATACATATATATGTATGTATATATATATATATGTGTGTGTATATATATATATATATATATACATACACACACACACACACACACACACACACACACACATATATATGCGTGTATATACTATGTATATATATGGAAAATACCAAGTACTTCTCTGCAAGCATACGAAACTGAATGTAATGCAGACGAGATACGCTGGGCCAGAATGGATTGCGACCGATGAATCAGAATTCCTTCGTTACCTCGGTACTGACTTGAGTAATGATAGATCCTTCCAGATGCATACTGCTAGGTTGGCAATAACATGCAGACAGCTCGCTAGATTGATCCTTAGAATTTACAGAACGAGAGGCCAGGAACCCATGACGAATGTCTTGAGGAAACGTGTTCTGCGTCACTTAGACTACAGCTCTAAACTGCGGCCTCCAAACAGTGCAAAATTAAGTGCAGAACTCGAAACCATCGAGCGAAGCTATACAGTGAAGATCGTCGCAATGCGAATGACCACTTTCTGGGAAACGCTGAAAGAGTTAAGACTCTGCTCCCTAGAACGAATTCGCTAAAGATATACAGAGATACAGATATGAAAAACGCTGCAAGTCTTATACAAACTTTTAGCATTCAGCTAACGCTGAAATGTTTGGTTACAATACATTTTCAGGAAGCATATTTCATTGGAAGCAATTAGTCTAATTCGAAAACTTGAAAATAAACAGTCTAAGGGAAGTAAATATAATACCCCACTCTTTTTCTGTAAAATAAAAATGAAAAAAGTTAGGTTTCTTTAATAATAAATCTCTTCATAAATCGCATAATTCTCTTCATAAATAGCATAAATCTCTTCATAAATAGCATAAATCTCTTCATAAATCGCATAGTAAAAATATCTGGCTGATTATTTCATACGGAAAACAAGCTATCGAAAGGACCTTTTCCAAAACTTCCAGGTACCACCCCATTTTAAACACAATACCCACCGCATCAGAATTGTCTTTTCTAACACCAATAATTCCCTACAGATTATATTATTGCGTAGCAACTATATTCTTAAAGGTAAAAGGTTTCACTTAATAACTGTAGTAACGTTAATAATAATAGCGGTAATCTCTCCTTAAATAATTGTATCAATAGTAATAGTCCTTCTAATTGTGGTCCGAATAAAACTTGTGTTCTCAACGGAAATTGCAGAATTACAAAGGCTGTTAACCAATGCAAAATTAACCCTGGATCTAAAGAACTCTTTTATATTGGACTTGCTTCTACGGAATTGAAACGGCGTATCGCGAATATATGTTTTCACATTTAAATACAGTGATAAATGTAATTCTACAGGTCTTAGTAAACTAATTTGGCATCTCAAAGGTTCTAATAAACAATTTTCTTTACATTGGACACTTTTTTCGAAATCCTTTCCCTATGATAAAGGAAAATCCTTTTGTCCTCTTTGTACGGACGAACAACTCTTTATCATCTTTTCCAAACATACACTGATTAACACCTATAAAGAACGTGTTTACGGGTGTTTACGTTGGAGAAAACACTCTTTCAGCTATTTCAAATAATATCTACCCCTTACCCAATAATATCTGCCACTTAATCTTTATTCTTACTTCCCATACCTCCTATACTTTCCTTCACCTTTTCTTTCCATCTATCATTATTCCTTATTTGCTTATATCTCCATTTCTCCTTTAATTCTCTTTCTCTCTTCTTTTTCTTCCTCTCACGCCCTATGACGTCAAATTTCTTAACTGCAATTTTAAAATTTCTAGCGCTCCTTATACCACTTTGCTTTCCATATATGTATATGCGTGTATATATGTATATGTGCATTCTTGTATATGCATGTATATATGTATATGTGTGCATGTATGCATGCGTGCATGCATGTATTTATATGTATACATATGCATGTATATAAAATTATAATTAAGGGTGTCTAAAAGATAGCTTCATGCTAGATATATTCATACAGCACCAGGAGAGAAGACAAAGCGACAAAATAGTTTATTTTGTCTCTTTGTCTTCTCTCCTGGTGCTGTATGAATACTTGATGTGGTTTTAGAGTCAAGTTTTGGCTGCTATATCTAGCATGGTTGTATCTTTTACCCTACCGGTCACATATTGCTGTTGATGTGTTCGACTGTTGCGTCTCCTCAATAAGCTGCTGACTTTCTACTTAAATTACAAGCAAGTGTTACAGACAATTAAAATGTTTTTTCTCTTTATTTCCATAGGTTTTTTTCTAGTTTACAGTGGATATCCTGGATGACTTTAGCTAACCCACCAAAGTTTCTATAAGAACAGGACGTTATCTTGCTTACCAACCACATTAAAACTCACCTTCTTCAGAGAAATAGTCTCTATGTGTGTTTCTGCGAAGCACATTCTCATTGGAAAAAAAAAAGAAAAGCCGAGGCATGATTTCATTATTTCATTGGTAATTTATTTATCGATTCCTGGATAATGACATTCAATGTTGATTTCGTTGCGATTTTAAGATAAAGTGTCTGTGACTGAATCGATAATACTAAGCATACTATCCATCGCCTTCTGAGATGTTACTGCTTCTAGATTTCTTATAGGGATATGTAAGGATGGATATGTAAATATTTTATAACACTTACCGATCTGTTTAGATAAAATCCACAGCAAAGCATGACAATCAAAGCAAATAGGCAGCCGGACGCCAAGAATAATGCGTAGATGTGTATATGCGAATTAATTTGGAATGAATCCTCTATTATTCCATAAGCGGCAATAGAGCAGCTAATAAAACTGCCAAGGACAATAAATCCTGAAATAATTTTGAATGAATCATTTTCTAATTTCAGGATTATAATCAAGGTGTCATGAGTGTTATATATTCTTATAATTTGTCTGTGTTTGTTGAAAACTTTTGAATTAGCTGATTGAGTTTCCTTTACAAAACGGTCAGCCTTATTCGCTACTTTGTTAAACTCATGAGTAAGTGCAATCCCAGTTATAAGATCTATGTACAAATCAAGTAATACGGACAGAAGTGACATGCAGTTTAACACAACCTGGATTGTGAAAAATAGGATTTTATAACTATTATTGTTAGATACAGGAAATATGAAGAACAACAGCAACTCTTGACTTATAAGCGGTAATACCACCTCCAAAATTACGCAAATTATCATAGTCAAAGTTAAAAATATACATAAAGTTATATATGAATATATAAAGTTTTTGTTATAGAATTTGCAATCTTCATCTTCAATTTTAATTTGGGCAAACGTTTAGATTAGTTCTTGGTGTTTAGAATTTCGTAAAAGCTTCAACAAAGACAGGAAAGGAAGCACTGGTAAAAAAATTATTTGAATATACACAAATATTTCATCAGTTTTTAAAGTGCGCCTGTCCATAAAATATGCAATGTGTCGAATAGGGTCCACAATGAAATATATACAGAGCAGTAAATAAAATATTTGCGAAGAAATTATTTTAAAATTTAATGATTTGAGTGATGATATGTTGAAATTTACTTTCTTAAAATTATTGCATCTTTGATAGAATTTCAGAATTTCAAAAAACTTCGTTTCTTTTAATGTCATGTTTTTTAAAGTTCCAGCTTCTTCACAAGTTATTTGTGTATCCATCTTTAAAACAAAACGTATAAACCACGTTATCTCTAATTATTTGTCAATTTCTTAGTTATTCTAATTATTTGTGGAACATATTTCTGTGAAAATCATTAAAAAATATGCGATAAACGATATGTAATCCAGGGGAAGGATTTCCTGTTCCCATGTATTTAAATAAGTCATATCAGTTTCACGCTCTGTCATAGAGCAGAATCAATCCAATTTTGACTAGAATTAATCCAGCAGAGAAAATGCGCAATATCTAATGTTTACAAAGTGGGCAGTAATATGAAAATAATAATGTCTGCAAATGTGTCTATGTAATTAGGGATAATGCATTAACAAATTACGTATGAAGAGTATCTCATGAATTACTATGCGTTATGATTAAGTAATTGTCATTGTTCATATCTAAAGCAAACAGCTATGATGTTTCGAGACCACATGATTCAGGGTTCAGTCCCATTGCGTGGCACCTTGGGTAACTGTCTTCTGCTATAGCTTCGGGTCGCCCAAGGGTTTGTGAATGAATTTGATAGACGGAATCTGAAAGATGACCGTCGTGTATACATAAGCATATATATATATATATATA
>NC_068988.1:9884174-9886847 GCF_001194135.2 Octopus bimaculoides
ATATATATATACATAAATATATATGTAGGGAACATATATATATATAACTGCGATTGTGTTTACACATATGATGATAAATTTATCGATATGCATGGCGATAAAGATTAAGTTGAAAATTTCCTGTTCGTGCAAATATATAAAGTTCAACCGTTAACATGGCCACGCCCTTGCGTATTATTACAACCTACCGAAAACAATGTGAATACCAACTAATTTGAGCTATGTAGACACACATACACGCTTAACACTTATAAAGCAGTTTATCACAATAATAAAAGTAGAAAAAAATATACTGATGTATATCAGTTCCATCCCCTTGTGTCGATGCATTTACTTTTGCGTTTAGCGACACGTATAATAATATTTTATAATTCGTATTGCAGTTTCGGGATTTGACAAACATAAAATTGCGTCAAATTGTTTCCCACTTCGAGTTGGATCGATTGATTTTGAAGAAAGTCTAATATGTATCATGATTGCTTCATCCAGTAATCACTTAACAGCAGGCATTAAACGTCCACTTAAAGGATTGTTTCCAATCCATGTCTGTAAATATATATATTAGCAGTTATATCCTCTTCGTTGTATTACGGCACTCCAATAATTTGAGGCCTTGTGCTTCCAATAGAAAGGATTATTTTTAAATGTGGTGTTGAGGATCCTTCTAGGCCTGCTATTTATCTTTCTGACTCTATGTGCGTGCTTGCTCTAATTATGAGTATTATTATCACAATTATTTCTACCGACTTTAGTGTTGTCTCTTGCGGTCTGGAATTTAGATTTTCGCCTAGCAATATCTAATCAACCTTATCAACAATGCCAATTCATTTATACGCCGCATCATGTGGTGTGCATACAATTTTGACTGAGACTAAGAGAAGAAATACCACACCACAAGAATTACAGCATTTATTTAAATCTCAGAAATTTCCCCCACCTAATCTACAACTGGCTGTATTTTGAGATGAAACTCCCTCTAATAAAGAACTAACAACTAAGAAAAATGCATGTACAAGTCAAGAAACTCAAGAAGGAAATATACTAATTGGTCTATAATCTACATCAACCTCTGCTTAAAAAGGAAATCTCGAAAAGCTCCAAAATGGCACGTACAAATAACCTGATTTAAACTTGCAGGTTAAGAAAATAGTGGTGAAGTTACATTTGGGATTTAGATTTAGAAGTACTGGACATTACCTAACATGAACCTTCAAATAAATCTAAGAGACCATAAGCCTAACTTTACTAGTAATACATATATACATATATCAAATCATGATTCGTATAGATAACTTATAACACTTACTGTTCGGTTTAAACGAAGTCCACACCAAAGCAATGTCACGTAAAAGACCATGTGAATGGTTGCCATCACTAGCGTATAAAGATATTCATATGGGGCATTTTTTAAAAAATTATTTATCATTCCATAAGTGGCAATGCAGCTGCTTATTATACAACTAAGGACAATAAATCCGGATGTTATCTGCCGTGATTCGTTGACAAATCTCAGTATTGTGCTTAGGGTATCGTGTCTATTACATATTTCTGCAATCTCTCTATGTGTCTTGAAAATAACAGTCTTATCTGATTGTTGTTCCTTTACGCAGTTTTGGACCTCATTCGCCACTTTCTTAAACTCATAAATAAGTGTAAGAGTGATTATAAGATCAAAATAGAGATCAAATAACACAGTCATTAAAGAGAAGCCATTGAATATGACTTGTATTGTTAAAACTGGAATGTAATATATATTATTTGTTGGTACAGGAAATGTTACAAACATCAGAAAATCGTTACTGTAGAGCGGCAAAATAAGATCTATACAGATATAGAAAATGACAGTCCCGAATATATATACAAATAAAGTTGTATATGAATATATTAACTTAGTGTTATAATATTTTCTACTTTCCTCTTCAATTTCAAGACCGGAGAATTTTTCAAATAGTTGCTTGTCGTTAGAATCCCTGAAGAGTTTCATCAAACAGAAAAGAGATAAGAAACTCCTGTAAAAAAGTATGTAAAAATACACAAATATTCCACTTGTGTTAGCATTTTGCAGTTCTATTAAAGTCACAATATGCCGAATCGGGTTTACAATCAAATATATAATGTACAATAAGTAAATTGCAGAGAAAAAAATTGCTTTCAACTCGAGTGCTTTCAGGATGGATTTATTCATAATATATTTCCGAATATTACAAATTTTTCGATATAATTCCAACATTTTAAAGAATTGTGTTTGATTTGCTTCCATGCTTATTCTAATTCCGTCGTATTAGAAGAGTTTCCCTTTCAAATAGATGAACACGGTAATAGAGACCACGCGATGTATAAAGTAATTTTTAAAGTTTTCTGTTGTTTCTTTCTTGTATATTTTTGCCTGTGTTGTACAATTTAATCTACCGTGAAAATGGAAACAATAACCGATTGCTAAATAAAGTAATTGCGAAAGGCTTATAGAAATTCGACAGCATCACTGTAAGATAGTTACAATCATGTATTAATTCTATATAGTTTGAGCATTATGCTCTTTCAATACGATTCACAAAAAAACCGCGACGTTATGCTTGATGTTAATGTGTTATATTTCATAAGCACAATGAATGATATTCAAGTCCCATGTATTATCTGCGATAAATATACATAATATATATATATATATATATA
>NC_068988.1:9888663-9890083 GCF_001194135.2 Octopus bimaculoides
ATATATGCATATTTATTTATTTTTCTATTAATCTATCTCTCTCTTTATCTGTATATATAGCAGAGTAAGCATATAAATGGTCGTGCAAGCGTGGTGACACCGTCTAATAATGACTCCGTTCAGAAGGCTGAAATAATACAAATATGCCAGTGGAGCAAGAGAGAGACACAATCGAGTAGAATGTTCGAGAGAAGATCCATTGATAGGTTAACATGTATGCTTGTGTGTGCGTCATGTATACAGAATAATGGACAGGCTGTCATGAAAAGAAGGCGTATGTGTATGTACAGAATGGATGTATGCGTGTGCGTTAAGTATATATAAGAACAACAATGAAGAGAATAGGGAGACAGTCTATAGTGAGAAGTTAGACGAATGTTCATAGACACAAGAATGAGAAATAACAGTTCGTAGTCAATTGTATATGGTAACTGAAATACTGTAACCTCTTAAGGAATGCACACTTAAGCTTCGTTATTACTCGATATATCAATAATTGCCTCCCCTTAACTACAAATATACCTAACTGTCCCCTACTACATTGCAGACTTATAATTTGCATGGATATAAGCGACCTGCCATTCCTTAAAACAAGTATTAATCGTGTACCTAATTCCGCTCCCTCAATTAAGAGAGTTTAGTGTTCATCCTTTTGTTTTCAAAATTAGCTGACGCTTACTGTCTAGGCCATTCCTACACCTGATCAGGGGTTGTTTCAGGTATGTCACCTACATCTAACTAAAATACATAGGAAACCAGTGTTATGATAAATTATAGTTAACTGTCATCATTTTAGTTCTGTAACTGCCGGTTTTTTTTTCGATTTGTTACTTTTTATTTTTACATTATAATCTAAACAAAATACTCCTATAGTTATTAAATATTTAACCCACGCCGGCATTAGCCATTCCCTGTATACTGGAAGGTACAACTAAGTATTATAACTATGCCATTTCTACAGTTCTATATTTAAGAGTTGAGGAATTATGTTCCTTTTTTACATTATTTACATTATTTACATTTGACGGATATTTGTCCTCATTTTGTTTATTGTTAACACAACGTTTCGGCTGATAAACCCTCCAGCGTTCATCAGGTGTCTTGGAGAAATTTCGAACCTGGGTTCTCATTCGTAAGGTATTTTTCGGTGTCGTTATTTTTATTATTATCATTATTGTTCAGTAGTTTTATTTTTATAACGTGCTTTCACTTCACTACCGAGCGCAGCTCTGTGCGCCATGGGTATGTGCTGTGGTTTGCTGTGGTGCTCTTATGTTTACTGTATTGAAAGTGTTTTGCGTAGAATGTGTGCAGTACCCAGTAGTGCAATTTTCTGTATGTTATATATATTTGTAAGTCCTGGTGTTTTTGTTATGTATTTGTCTGAATATTTTCTTATTATACCTAAGGCACCTACTAT
>NC_068988.1:9892597-9895804 GCF_001194135.2 Octopus bimaculoides
ATTATTATTATTATTATTATTATTATTATTCAGGTCACTGCCTTGAATCGAACTCGGAATCTTGGGGTTAGTAGCCCCCGCTCTTAACCACTACGCCATATGCTCGTGGGCATATGAATAATAATAATAATAATAATAATAATAATAATAATAATAATAATAATAATAATAATAATAATAATAATAATAATAATACCACCGAAAAATACCTTAGGAATGATAACCCAGGTTCGAAAGTTCTCCAAGGCACCTGATGAGGGCTGAAGAGCATATCACCCGAAACGTTGTATTAACAACAAGCAAGATAAGGACAAATATCCGTGAATTGTAAATAATGTATAAATATACATATATATTAGTAAAAACTTACGGTGGACACGTCTTCGTGGCGTTCCATTATAGATAAATAAATATAAGATACTTCAAGTACAGCACATCGCCAACGAGTGAAAATTACGTAGACACACGAGCGATAAGTACAGGACGAATTACCAAATATGATACGAGAACAGGACATCACCAACGGTTGAACAATACGTAAGCACATGAAAGAGAAGTACGGGACAAAATACCAAAAGAAGTGTAAACCCTCCTCATTTGTCGACTGTTAATTACTCCCTATTTCGAGCTTTCAACGACAATATAGGAAAACGTTATAGAACAGCAGCACCCAGGAATATAAATATATAAGGTTTCTGGTGAGTTAGAGCTTCGAACTAACAAACAACGACAGGATGGACGTACAAAGTTAGCAATTGACGAAGACAAACATTAAGGGACATTAGGCCAAGATGCATTGTAATGAGTAACGCCCGGGAGAAATTTTGAATGGATATAGAATAAATACAAGGTCAGAAAATAATAGAGAGGAAGAAATGAGAGAAAAAAATGTCGGTAGGCGAGGCAAAATGACGTCCAGGTGGATAAGATACACATGGCTAATACAAAGGTTTTCACCATGAACCTGGTTACGAGACTGAAAATATATAACATTCGAGTGCAGACCATTTTAACTCAGCGTGATATATTATCACGTTTCATTAGATTATGGAATTGAAAGCGGAGATAATAGTTCTGCCTGTTTGCAAAACTTTGAGAGGTAAATGAATTGTCGAATGCATTGAATATGCCACCGTTCGTGGCCACTTGTAATTGACGGCAATTATTTTTGGTTATTATTGGAAAAATAAGGATATTACACAGACAGGGTGTTATGTAAGTATTTTATGTAACTTACCGCAGCATGTAAACGAACACCATTCCAAAGTATCATGATCCAAAACATCAGATTGCTGGATGCTGCAATTGTTGTATAAGTGTATATATAAACATTAGTTTTAAATGACTCGTTTATAATTCCGTAAGTTGCAATACAAGAGCTGATAATGCTACCAAGAACGAGGTATCCGATAGTAAACCGTATTGATTCATTTACTAATCCCAGTATTGTACTCAGATTATCGTGTGCATTACATAAATCTGTAATCTCTCTAGGTTTCTTCGCCAAAATTGAAATGTGTGGTTGCTGTTCCTTTAGGCAGCGTTGAGCCTGAGTCGCCAGCTTGTCAAATTCATACTTAAGAATAAAACCGATTATGAAATTTATATACGTATCAAGTAAATAAGACGTCAGTGACATGCAGTTAATTACAACTTGTATTGTTAGAAATGGAATGTTGAAAGTACTGTTGATTGGTACAGGATATGTTAAGAAAATCAGCATATCAGGGTTAAAAAGCGGCAAAACTTGCTCCATAAATATGTAAAGAGTTACCGGCACCAACATTCCTATAGATAGAGATATATATGAGAATTTTATATTGCAGTTATAGAATTTTTTATCTTCTTCTTGAATTTCAATTTCGGCGAATGTTTCAATTAGTTGCTTGTCATCAGAATTCCTGATTAATTTCACAAAACAAAACAACAAAAAGGAACATTGGTAAAATATTATGCAAATATACCCAAACCTTTCATCAGTTTTATGAACTTTCAGTAGTATAAAATTGATAATGTAACGAATGGGGTTTACTATTAAATATACATGATACAATATATATAAAGCTTGGTAAAATATTCTTATAAATTTGAGTGATTTTAGCGATGAACTATCCATAACAGATATCCTAAAATTATTAAATTTTCGGTAACATTCCAACATTTTTAAGAATTGTGTTCGAGTTCTTTTCATATTTTCTATATTTACGATATCTTCAGAATGCGTTTCCATATCGGCAAATGGAATCGATGACAGGGAAGTGTGAAGTTTTAGTTTTTAAAGAATTTACTATTCCTTTTACAAATGAAGATATATTTGCTTTATACTGAAGAAAACAGTAGCAACATACACTACTAATGAACGGCTCATATGATTTTAGATATTATTTCATCAAAATAACAACCTATTACATGAAACAAATACGATCCAGCAGTATTCTTAATCACATACGCTTACATTTGCATTGATGTAAAGGATTTAAGCAGTCACAATTTTTAAATCTATCAAAGAAATTCGTGTAATATCTTCCTTACAGAAATCATATTACAAATTACGGAATATATGAACACTGCCACGGTACTCCTATGCATAACAAGTGTCATCTAAATGTAACAAATCAACTGCTGTGTATATTTGCGAGACGAATTACCTGTCCCTACGCAACAATCCGAACCTAATTATTTTCCCGATATTCTCTAAAAGTGTTTGTATAATATATGAGTATACACATATCACACACACACACACGCAAGCACGCACGCGCGCGCTCACACCCCCTCATACATATACGTACATGTTTGTGTCCCTCTATACATATATGTTCATATACATACACACAGGCGCGTAGACACCCACACACACGCACACATATTAATACGGACTCATACATAGACATACATAGCTGTGTCCGTCTGTACATATATGTCCATAAACATGCACACATGCGCATATATATGTATGCATATGGATATATGTGTGTGTGTATACATATATGTATGTATATATATGTATATATATATATATATATATAGTAGCTTGCTTACGAACCACACGGTCCCGTGTTCAGTCCTACTGCGTGGCACCCTGGGCAAGTGTCTTCTACTATAGCCGCAGGCCGAACAAAGCTTTGTGAGTGGATTTGGTAGATGGAAACTGAAAGAAGCCCGTTGTATATGTATATATATATATATATATATATATATATATAT
>NC_068988.1:9896222-9897145 GCF_001194135.2 Octopus bimaculoides
ATATATATATATATATATATATATATATATATATATAACCACACTCACACATACTTGCTCATGTGTTTGTATGTTAGCGGGGCGATAATAATATTTCCTTAATTTATCCATTGTCACTCCTCACTCTGTTCAGAAAACAATTACACTATGCTACATAGATTTCAATTAGTTTCCCCTAATGGAAATAACTACTCGATATCTATTTGATGGTGTTGCATTAGCAATCAGAATTGTTTAATCTCTGTCGAAGGCATATTTATCTTATTAAATATATTAATGTTGTTAAGGTGGCAAGTTTGTAGAATCGTTAGCACTCTAGAAAAAAACAAAATGCTAGGTGGCGTCGTTTTTTCGTCTCTTTACGTTCTGAGTTCAAATTCCACTGATATTGATATTGTATTTCATTCATTCGGGGTCGATGAAATAAGGACCACCTGCGCCCTGCCGATTCGTTGTAATCGGCTTACACTTTCCCTGAAATTTCTGGTTTTGTGTCAAAATCTGAATGCATTCAGAAACGATAGAACCACTTCCTGGTATTGCATCAGTATCTGGTACTGATATTATTATTATTATTATTATTATGGTTATTATTATTGTTGTTGTTGTTATTAAGGCGACCAGCTTGCAGAATCGCTAGCAAACCGAGAAAAATGCTTAGTGGTATTTCGGCCGTCATTACGGTCTGAGTTCAAATCCCGCCAAGCTTTACCTTATATTTCCTCCTTCCGGGGTCGATATAATAAGTACCAGCAGTGTACTGGGGTCGTCGTAATATCAAGCCTTGTGCTCGTAATAGAAAGAGAGGATTATTATCATTATTATTTCAAATCAGTATATTTATCAATTTACAATCAAATAAATCTACATAACTCTCGTAGACATTTTTGAAATTAGAAAATGATGATAGTGGGTATATATAT
>NC_068988.1:9897876-9903310 GCF_001194135.2 Octopus bimaculoides
TATATATATATATATATATTTAAGATTACTATTCTTCCGGTCACAAAATCCCACCAGCAAAACTGGCACGAGCAAGGATTAGAAATGCTAATCCAAGCAGCCCTTGCCGATTTGGCAGAAATTCCCGACTCTATTCTAATTGGAGAAGGCAACATTTTAAGGGACAATGTGAAGGTCGAATGATCTTACTCATATCGCCTTCTCCACATAAATTCACAATGATAAGAGTCAACCATGGAACGGTGGAATTCTTTCTGTTATGAAAACAATTATAGAACGCGTTGTAGATACACTCCTTGTGCGCATGCACAACATCTTGGTTATTATGCAAACACATATGGAATACCTGTTGCTTCTTCATAGGTTTACACATCGAATCCATCATGTGTTTTGCTTCTTTTCGGAGTTAAAGGCATAGGAATTTGAGCCATAGATTATCCATCTTTTAATTATATGTCAGGGAGAATTTATTGTACTACTTGACAAGAGCAAAATAATTATCAGCTTCCATCATTCGGAAACCTGAGATGAATAACTTTTCTCTTCATCCTCTCCTGCATTGTTTCACGTGGCAATGAAATATTTTAAAATAGTCTACAGAGTTACATATTATTCCTTCAACTAAGATAGATTGAAACATTGTCTCAATATCTGCAGAAGACGAAATTATGTCTCAACATTAAATAAGCTGTCTGTTCATTTAGTGTAGAGGAAATGATTGTTTTCACACTGCTGCTATATATTCTAAAGTTCTTCCAAATTATTCATTTGAGTATTGTGATATTCTTTCTATTAATTCTTTACTGATCTTCATTTTTTTCTTCTAACTCATTTTGCTTTAATATTATATTTCATTTGTTTTGTCATTTTACTGTTTTGTATATTAACGTGTGGTAGACATTTCGGATGTGAAAATAAAATATGCGTAAAATAAATGCTTAAGGATTACTCTTTCTTTTACTCTTTTACTTTGTTTCAGTCATTTGACTGTGGCCATGCTGGAGCACCACCTTTAGTCGAGCAAATCGACCCCAGGACTTATTCTTTGTAAGCCTAGTACTTATTCTATCGGTCTCTTTTGCCGAACCGCTAAGTTACGGGGACGTAAACACACCAGCATCGGTTGTCAAGCGATGTTGGGGACAAACAAAGACACACAAACACACATATATACATACATATATACGACGGGCTTCTTTCAGTTTCCGTCTAACAAATCCACTCACAAGGCTTTGGTCGGCCCGAGGCTATAGTAGAAGACACTTGCCCAAGGTGCCACGCAGTGGGACTGAACCCGGAACCATGTGGTTCCCTCTTTCTACAGTTTATCTAATGCCGTCATAAGCAGCTTCCTCTTGGGAAATTACAGTTTGTTTTACAAGTGTTCCAAAGATATTTTTTTCTGGTAATACATAAATTAAAACGTGTTTTGAAGGGAAAACGAGTGCAATAAAGATGATGTTGACGATGATAAGGATAATGAAAGTAACAAGAATAATGAGCTAAAAGTAGGAAATATATTGTTGCGTCTTGGGAAAGTCTAATATTATTATAATATAATAATAACAAGAGCACTCAGAGAGCGCAAATCTCCGCTAAAGCAACACCAACGTCTTCTCAACGATTAGCCGGAGATGATTTTTAAAATGAGAATATCTGAAATAAACTCGACTGCTCTCACAAACGAGAGTACCAATAATGAACCCTACCGCTCTCAAAAATTAAAAAAAAAAACAACAACAGGAAAAATAATCCAGAATCCTTGTCCGTTACAAGATCGATCCCAAAATCTAATCAGTTCGTGCCAGTCACGAGGCCAAATATCTATGAAAATTTCATCCGAATCCATTCAACGGTTCTTGAAAAATGTTGTCCAAGGACAAACAAACAAAAGCAAACAAACGTGACTGAAATTAATACCTCCGCCTTCGCTAAGGCGGAGGCAATATTAATAGAATATTGTTATATTTATACTAATGAAGCGACAAGGAAAAACTAAATACATCAATAATGAAAACAATCAGAAATAAAAATAAATACTTGACAATTATAAGATTGGTGCCAATAATAATAATGGTAATTGTTATCACACAAAATTGAATTTTTGACAGAATTAGTAATATTTTCTGTTATTTCTATTAGATTTGATGTCTTCATTTTTATCTTTTTTTAATGCTACAATTGATATACTCGATTTATAATAAAAATTCCACTGTACATCACAACCCGTTCTCCATTTCTGTACGCTGTAAGTTGTCATCACCACACAAGTTAAGCAAACGTGGCCGGTTCAGAAATTGTGAAATAGAGAGTAAGAAAAAGAGGGAGGGTGAAAATGGAAGTCAACGAGAAGGACAAGTGTTGAACTCAGGCATTAGTGGTACTCTATTGAATTTGTGTGGATGAGAGGCAAGGCTAATCTCCACATGACATGAACAAAGAGCGAAGAGAACCGGAACAAACGACAAAAGATCATTCTGTGTAGCTGACACGTTAAAAAGTCGATCGTTTAAACACCTATAATGGTGTTATTTCTAACATAGCAATACAAATATAAGGCAAATTGGACAGCTTAGAGTTATGTAATAAAATTTATACTACATACCGATCTGTTTAATTGAATTCCGCACCAAAGCATTGCAGTCCACGATGACAGACATCCTGTAACCACCACAGCTACATAAATGTTTATAAACATGTTAGTTTTGAAAGAATCATTTATTATTCCATACGTAGCAATACAGCAGCTGATGACACTACCGAACACGAGAAATCCTGAAATAAACTGCAGGGAATCATTTACTAATCTCACTATTAAACACAGAGCATCATGGGTGTTACATATGTCTGTAATCTCTCCATGATTCGTAATAATATCCGACTTAGCTGATTGCTTTTCAGTTACATAAATCTGTGCTTCATTCGCCACTTTGTTAAAATGACATATAAGAGTAACTGCGATTAGAAGATATATATACACATCAGTTAATATGGATAAAGCTGATACAGAATTAAATACAATCTGCATTACTAAAAATGGGATGATGTAAGTGTAAGTATTTGGAACAGGATATTCGTAAAAGATCAACAAATCATAACTCAACAGCGGTATAATGAAATCCAGAGTTATACTTCCAATAATAATTAGACATATTAATATATATACTGACTTATATATTATAGGGTTGTTGTACCAGATTCCATCTTCATCCTCAGTTTTAAGTTTAGCAAACTTTTCAATTAGCTCCTTGTCTCTAGATTTTCTGAACAGTTTTATAAATGGAGAGAGAGAAAGGAATATACGAAAAAATATTATGTAAATATATAAAAACATTTTATCGTTTTCGATCGTTTTCAGTTGTATTAAGGAAACAATGTGACGAATAGGGTTTAGAATCAGATATATGTAAAACAGTGCACAGAAAACTTGTAGAAATATTGCTTTAAGTTTGTTTGATTTCATCAACGATATATCGATTATTGATTTGCTAAAACTATTAATTTTTCGATAAATTTCGAGAGTTTTCAAGAACTGAGTTTCATTTGTGTTCACGGTTTCCATAATTTCGTCTTTTTCACAACTGGTTGATTCTCTTCAAAAATATACACAGACCATGCAAGATTTCTTTCTCTCCGAGAGTGCAAGTGCTTGGTTATTTAAACTTGTGTGATACGCAATTACTTGTCGGACGAAGTCGTAACAGACACGTCGCACATATATTAGTGACATAAGAATGGACCAATAGCAGCTTATACAAAATGCGGCAAGTAATTTTTCTTCATTATCTTTGTGGGTATATACATGTATTCATGTATGTATATCTACCATTGTATTTCTCGACGCATCAAATCAGGTTTAATCAGGTTCTTAATGGATAATGTATTTACAATAACAGCGATGCGTTAACATCTATCAAATGATCTTACTTTAGTCATTCATTGGAAATTTGTGTGTGTTTGTCATTTTATCCCAATTATTGGTTATACAGCAGTACGATGGTTAACTTCCTCTATCCACATACTTAACTTCCTACATACATACATAATACATACATACATGCACAAACCATACACACACTCACAAAGACAAGCACAGAGGCACACACACTCACGCACACACGCACACACATTTACTACATATGTGGAAAATCGGTGTTGTTTGTTTGTAGCGTTGTTAGCTAACTCCTCCTATATCGTTTAATTGATTTTGATGAAACTTGACACGTGAGTAGAACACATGTCTGAAAACCTCGTGACATACTTAGATTGTTGAAAACAATCCATAATAGGGCCCCTGGAAGGGACCTTTATATCTACTTCATATAACTAATTTTTTTAAATACCCAAGGGAAATAACCCATAGCATCTGCACAATAATCTTTTTAAAGAATCAAGGGAAATAATCCAATTCATTGTTTATGTTCGATTACTTTGAATATTGATTTTTTGTGTATCCAGTTTCTAATTTTTGCAGACAATATCACTTTATTTGGGCTCCTCCAATGGATCCATCTATCTACTACATATTACTAATATTTTATTTAAACAACCCAAGGGAAATAACCCATACGACCTGCAGTTTTTAGTGAAACGATCAATATTTGATTCTCACGATCAGCCGACCTGATTCTGCATTTCACTACTCACAGTTTTGAACTGCTAAACATTATTATTATCGCACTTCCTTCATTTGAACCTTAAACCTTAAAGACTTCATTCATACATTTCTATACATACATACTTTTTTGAATGCCCATTCTGAATTTGTACAGTTACACTTTTTTCCATGACAGTAGATAAATTTTGTATTCCACAACGTATTTGTAGTGGCTTCATGCAGGCATAGCGTGGATTCGATCCTCAATAGCCAAATTTCACTTAACACTTCAACAGCGCTTTCCTCACGGTAAAACAATAGTTTTTCTGTGAATGACAGCAGTTATACATTTCCCAGATGCCTTCGCTAAGCAGAATAATATCTTTGCTGCTTGACCCTTCTAACCTCTTCTAGGCCACCACTAGCTGGAATGGAGATAACAGACCTCCAACGAAATCATTCGTTCTCAACAATATGACTATCTTTCTGGCTGCTTTTCCATACTTATAAAAACAAGAACTCCGTAAGCTAAAGGCAGTTACTGAGAGCGACCATCAGTGAGTGTGAACGTTATTATTTCACTTTCTTCAAACACTTCTTTCACATATTTATATAACCTCTCTCACCAGCCTCCGACAATCTCTCCCTCCTCCAGCTGACAGTTTTTTGTACTTTTTCGTGACGGAAAATACACGTTTTTGTGGCAGTTATAACAATAATGCTTTCTTATATCAGAGTAATAAGGCGTTTCAATAGAACATTTTTACCCCCGGGTATTATCGGGTACATCAGCTAATATATTTGTATATATACATACTTATATATATATATATATAT
>NC_068988.1:9903426-9904308 GCF_001194135.2 Octopus bimaculoides
TATATATACACACACACACACACACACACAGAGGGGGGTACACATACATACATATGTGTGTGTGTGTGTGTGTGTGTGTGTGATATCGTCGGTTGCGACGACAAGTGTTTCAGTTGATCAGATCAACGGAACAGCCTGCTCGCGAAATCAATATGCAAAGTGGTGGCAGGTAGATATGCTGTGCAATACATGTGGAAGATCCTGGAAGGAATTGTCCCAAGCTTTGGCATCGAGAGTTACGCTAACACTAGAACAGGGCTTTATTGCTCAGTGCCAAAACTTCCAACTTTGCCATCAAAATACAGGACAAGATATTGCAATAGCCTGGGCTTTAAAGGCCCACGGTTCTTCAATATTGTTTCGAAGGACCTGATTGACCTACATGGGGTGGATGTAGATGCCTTCAAAACAAAACTAGATCACTTACAGTCAAGAGTCCCAGATGAACCAACTTCACAGCAGGAAGTGCCAACGAGGGCAGCAAAGTCACACTCCCTCATGTACCAAATATCAAGTTCTAAAAGGAACTAGGGAAGTAAAACTTATATAGCAACACCAAATGGTGGTGTCCCAGGAGGTCACAGCTCGTTAGATGTAACTTGTTCAATTAAATTCAATTCATTTACGTTTACGTAAATATCATTGAATATTTTTTTGATGTCGGACTGAAAGAAAATTACATAATCAATAGAGAATTGTTTTTCGAAACTGAGCTTACTATCATTTCCTGCACTTAGTGGTAGCACTTCCGATATATCAACGAAATTAAATAACCTACAACATATCAATAACTACGTAACTATAGCCTATCTACTTACCTGCAAATGTATAATTCCACGTAAATATGAGTGTATATATATATATATATATATATATATATAT
>NC_068988.1:9904812-9906569 GCF_001194135.2 Octopus bimaculoides
CACACACACACACACACACACACACACACACACATATATATATATATATATATATATGTATGCATATATATAATATACACACACACACACACACACACACATATATATATATATATATATATGTATGCATATATATAATATACACACACTCACACACACACACTGTTGCACACACACATATATACATTCATGTATGTATATATAAACGGGTGATTGTGTCCACGCCTGAAGAGTATATATGTATACACATATGCATGTTTGCATCTGTATACGACATTAGATACTTAATTATCTAGCTACTTTTTAGGAGCGTCTAGATACAACAAGATTAATGTTTTTTTGCCAAACCTTCAGTAAATCAGTAAATATGTAGTTTTGAAGAGCCATTATACCTACGTCCATCTGTCGGACAATGATTTACGGAGAACCACAGAATGAAATAGTATACACAAGAAGCAATGTACATTAAGCTGATGTTATTAATTGAAAAATACCCTAAAATACACTAAACATTGGCGCAGGCGTTGGTTCTGGATGAGATGTCAATGCGTGGCACCTTGGGCAAATGTTTTCTACTCTATGCACAAGCCGACCAAAGTTCTGGGTGTGGATTGGTTTTGTGGTTTCTATTGTGGTAGGGGTCAGTCCCTTACTTGCAAAATATATCAAGTGCAGATTGCATCGAGTAATCATTTGCAGTAAAGACGGTTCCTAAAGAACAGCCATATTTAGGTGGCGATGTACATCATATATATATATATATATATATATATATTTATATATATATATGTATATTGGATCATCCCATAAATAATTTGTTTTCTTTTCAGTTGCAACAGCTAAAAGTCGGAGGGGGATGGGATAAACTGCCTGCATCAGCTATAAAAGCAGATCCGTGTACTTATTCTTAGTGTTAGTGTTGAAGAGTGCAGTTCCATTTTAATGGTTATTTCTTCAAAGCGATATTGGAAGTGACAAAGGAGCATATTCGGTGTATTTTACGTTGTGAGTTGAATAAAGGCAACAACACAACGGAAAGTGTGAGGAATATTAATGCAGTATGCGTGTATTGGACAATAACTGTAAGCCAGTGTCAACGGTAGTTCCAGAAACTCCGATCCAGAAACTACAACCTAGAAGACGAGCATCGTCCTACAAGATCCATAGAGTTCGACGAGGAAGTCCTGCAAACCCTGGTGGAACAAAGTCCCATCGTAACTGTTGAAAAACTAGCAGAGAAACTTGGATTTGCTCATTCAACTAGTCATTCAAATGAGTGCTAGAAGAAAAACGATCATATTTGGATTCAAGACTATAGGTGTTCTTCCATCAGGATAATGCTCGGTTACATACAGCGAGGATAACGTTCCCAAGGCTTTAGCAATTTGAATAGCACACGATGCCCCATCCACCATATTCGCAGGACATTGCCCCATCTGCTTATCATTTATTCCGCAGTTTTCAAAATCATTTATATGCCAAAATATGAAATCTTTAGACGAGATTCAGAACAGTGCTGGTCCTCTAAATTTTTTCCTTTCTGACTTTTTAAGATTTTTTTGTATTCACAAATGTGTAAACTACATACTAAAGATAACAGATCCTCTTATTGAATTCTAATTTCATTGCAGTGCGATGTGTTATCACAGAAATTCTTGTTGTCTGAGTGAAATTCTGAAATAAGAAAATGGCCCTAACGATGTTATGGTGTCTTGTATAAGTCCTGAGCTTATATATATATATATATATATATATAT
>NC_068988.1:9906824-9913166 GCF_001194135.2 Octopus bimaculoides
TATATATATATATATATATATATATATATATATGTATGTATGTATGTATGTATGTATGTATGCATGTATATATATATATATGTGTGTGTGTGTGTATGTGCGTGTGTTTATATATAAATATAATTGTATACACACGCACATAGAACAGACATAAACCTATGTATTAACTCACCTCTCCTCTTCTCTTTCTCTATGTGTGTGTGAGTGAGTGTTAGTGTTTCACCACAGCTGTACTAGCTATCGTTGTTTTTAATGTCCCCGTCACAAAGGTGATCGGCATAAAGAAGCGACAGACAAAGCACCAGATAAGCACCAGGCGCGGTCTGTCGGGTTAAACGTATGAAGCGTGTGCTCCAGTATGGCCAATGTTGAACCACCGCTGAAGATAACAAAATAGGAAAACATAAGATTTCTGTAGAAATACTGATATGTTGTTACGTTTATATATTCGTTTTGCAAGATTTTTGATGTGAATTCGTGTGATGAAACAGATATTGTTGTATTTGGGGACGGTCATGTTGCCAGTTTAGCCAATAAAAACACACGCACTGTATATTTGGTGTTCATTTGCTTCAGCTCTATTTTATGATTAATGTAAAATAAAACTGAAGCAAATGAACACCAAATATACAGTGCGTGTGTTTTTATTGGCTAAACTGGCAACATGACCGTCCCCAAATGCAACAAATACGGATACGTTGGTTCCTCATATCTAGTCTATTTCAATAGGTGAGATGGAATGCAAAATCATTGAATAGATTCGCTATTTAGGTTTATCCAATTTAATCGGTAGCTTAACATTCAGAAAAATCAATGAATTAATTGTGGATCTGGAAATATACGATTTATTTGTTTATTAAGTGTTTATATATTCTCTTAATTTCCGCTTATGAAATATATAACAAATTGAATCCATCGTAATCAACAGTATCTATGGGAGATAACTCTCATATATTTAACGGGGTTTTGTCCCTTGAGAGTAGTATACAAGTTTTGTTTTCAGATATTCATTTAAGATATTCATTTAGAGAGTCAAGACTATTGAAAAGGTTGCAAGACGCAACGAAAATTTTAGGAAAATAAAAATAAGAAATAAGTGGAAATTTTACCGGTGAGTGTTAAATTTTAAGGCACAATAAGAAAATGACTCTCCCCAGACATTTAAGTGAAAGTTATTTAGATTACGTACATGCATATATATACATATATATACATTTTGTTGGGCTTTAAGCATTTTTGACGGGATGGCTCGACTTGATATTAAATAATACTCATGAATGTTTATTGGTGCGTTTGCGAGTGTTGACGCAATCTTCACAACGGTCCGAGTCAGTTTCGAGAAGTAAAGTTCACTACAGAAAATATATAAAAGTCAGATGCTGGAGTTCCCTCTTAAAGTGACTTTATGTTAATCAGTTGGGTGCGATATTGCTGGATGCGGTTTATGAAACCTCTAGATGCAACAATAGCTCCATGGAAACTGTGGAAGAAACACTCCATCTTTAGCTTCACATGACCATTATAGAAAATTCTTAGCGGCATTTTGTGTTAGCGCGCTTGTGTGTGTATGACCACTGCTTCACTACCGTTATCGTTCTATCTTTGTTCTCGTCACATAACTCATCAGTAAAAAGAATCGATAGACAACGCACGAGAGTTAACATAAGCATTAGGGAAGGCTTGTTGGACTAAAATGTTCAAGTATGTGCTCCTGTATGGCCAATGTTCAATGAACGTTGGTTACAACAAAATATACGAAATTCTTAACATCAAAAATAAATTTCTGTAGAAATCCTGAATCATTGGTCCGTTATAGACGAGTAGTGCAATAATTGAGAAGGAATGCAAAATAATTGTTCAGCCGGTGTCTTTGAAGGATAATGAGTTCGAGTTCCATGGCTGGAAGTTGACAAATTTTTCGGCCTTGTAAATGTAATTATAAAGGCAACTCTGCATTCGGAAAATATCATCTTGTTTGTATTGTAGAATACACATTTTCGACGCTTCTAATAAACGAAGAAAGATCTGTTTATTTACATTACATTCACACGTAATTGTTCTGAGTTTAAATGCTGCCTGGGTCACCTTTTTCTTTCATCCTTTCGGGTCAATAAAATGAATACCAGTTGAACAGTAAAGTACATGTCATTGGCTTAGCTTCTTACCCCGAAACCGCTGGCTTTGTACCAAAATTTGAAATCAATTTCTTACATAGCGTATAAGGGGTTAACGTAGGTGAACATTTTCTTCAGGTGTATGTGGGTAGCTTAATTAAAATGTGAAAAATGAACTGCAGCGCAATTTGAACATATTATGTCCATACCAACGTCGAACGTCGAATTGTCGTACAGTTCGGTTAAAGCCACCCAATCATCAGGCGGGATTGTTATATCGAGTGACAGATGAAATCAACTAAGCATGTGCATTAACCGTTTATCGGGTGGATGTCGTAATTTTTTTAGTTGCTGAATTAACATATAAAACCTAGGTTCACCGGTTGTTATGGTATAATCCCCTATACCAAATGCACCATCTCAACCCCACAAAAATATTTGGGTGCTAAACTTTTTTAAGTGAATCATTTTCCCTGAGGTCATAATCATGTGAAACATTTATCTCATCAATTTTTTAAAATATCACAGTACGGAAACAAAACGCAAAATCACATTTATTTTAACAAATTTATACAATGATGGCCATATATAAATATAGCGAAATTTATTACGTTTCGCGGAAAAGTGCAGAAATGTGTATGTGCGTGCGTGTGTGTATGTGCGTGTGTGCGTGTGTGTATGTGCGTCGCTGATTATATGTCATTGGCCGTCGTATTCTACTTCACCCTGAACAAGATACTAAACTCCACCAGGAGCAAGTCTACTCCTCAGGAGTTCATGAGTTTTGGTGAGTGTGGAGCTATGCTTTATATGTTACTGGTCCCAGGTCCACTGTTAGGAGTGATAGCGCCTATCAGCGATTATCACATCAGCTATGTGTGAAATAGCAGAAGTCGATTTATGTGAAATAGAAGATTGGCCGCCTGGCCTGAATCAATTAGTCCCATTGGTTGAAGGATATGTTTTTTTTTTTTGCCGGGTAGACGAGATTCCCTACTTAAAAGCTATATAGGTTATGCACCTTAGTCGAATGTTCGAGGCCGTTGGAGATACTTGAACAAATTGTAAATAAATAAATGGAAGGTCAACAAGAAATCATTGCTGTACCATTCCAAGGAAAATTAAATCGTCAAACTTCGAGATAAAGGTCCGTGAATGCCGATTGTAGACAGAGCACATGAAGAAACAGCGAGAGAGAGAGAGAGAGAGAGAGAGAGAGAGAGAGAGAGAGAGAGAGAGAGAGAGAGAGAGAGAGAGAGAGAGAGAGAGAGAGAGAGAGAGAGAAATGGTGGTAGTGGAGTGAAATATACGCTAGTCAAACAAAAATGTACGGTGTATTGTGTTTATGTTTGTTTAGCTTCTCTTGATTGAATACACATTGCAATGGGGCTGGAGATTAAACTGTAATACGTTGAATGAAGACTATTACTTTGCAATAATTGGAAATTAAATAAATATCATTGAATTTCCTTTTAAAGTTTCACGAAGTTATATTCTTTAAATTTGTGGACAAAGACGTGCTTCATTATAGCTTCGTGTAATTCAAATTACCAATATTTCTGATGCTTTATTTCTCATGCTTGCTTTCTATGCGCTGGAACCAGTACACGATGAAGGATATTATAAAAGTGATAATCTGAATAATAGAAAACAAATAAGAATAAGAAATGCAACGACATTGACATGACATTTTAAAGCTGTTTAGCGGTTTTTAGTCTGTTTTCACGTTCTGATTTCAAATTCCGCCGAGGTCAACTTTACCCTTCACCCTTTCGGAGTCGATAAATTACGTACAATTGAAACACTGGAGTTGGTGCAATTAGTCGATGAAAGATATGGAAGACTGTTTAGCATACCATGTTTGTGATTTTATTTTCGTAAATCCTGGATGTCGATTGCCTTAGCCCGCTCTATTCCATTATCAATTAATGGTGATAGGTACTGTCTTTCGAATAGAATTTCCTTTAATTCTTGGAGTCTTTTGTCCAGCGTTTCATAATTTGAGACAACTGAATAAATTATTCTCGCTAGATTTAAAGGAATGTTTGTCTTTGTGTGCTTAGGGTGGTTGGAAATGAATAGAAGGTATTGTTTGGAATCAGTCGGTTTCAATGTTTGTGTCTTTTTATGTTTAAAGCGTCTAGAAATGTGAGTTGGTTTTGACTAAATTCCATTGTGAATTGGATATGACTGGTAATGCTGTCAATTAGGTTTTTGAATTCATTGAGTTGGTCGAATGCGTGAGATCATAGAATGAGACAATCATCCAAGTAGTGCTTCCATTTCTCTAACTGACACTTGTAGAAATTCAGGTTGTATTTTAATTTGAATTGAATTATTCAGGTAGATCACAACTAGATTAGCGTAAATTGCAGCAACGTTTGTGCCCACTGCAGTCCCTTATTCTCTTATCATCAAAGTTATCATCAAAAATGTTATCATCAAAGGTAAAAACGTTGTTTTGCAAAATGAATGTATGTCGCTCGATGATAAAATCTTTTTCTATCCGGGATCTCATTGGGGTATTTTTCCAGCCGGAATCTTATTGCCTCCAGTCCGTATTGGTGTGGAATCGAAGTGAACAGCTTTATCACACCAAAGGAGACGATGAAAATGTCCTTGTTGTCGTGTTTAGGGAGGTGGTTTCGGAGATCCAGATCGTCTCTTACAATACTTGCTATGTGTTTGAGAATTGGTTTTAGCAGTATGTCTATAAAGTTGCTTTGTCCGTGTATTTCACAATTTGGGCCTGCCACAATTGGTCTTAGTTTGAAGACAGTGGGATGTGGTACATTGATGCAGGTTGAGGTGGAACATTTGCAGGCTTTGTTAAATATTTTGCTCTTGTTGGTTTTTAGGAAGTTCGCAGCGGTAACTGGTTTCGTATTCAAAATTCGTTAAATAATCGCATTCCATTTTTTAAATGTTTTATTGATGTTAGCAAATAAGGTCGTTTAATTTGGTCATCGTTTCTGACCATTGGTATTTATCTACTCTTTCATAGTATGTAGTATCTTGTTTGGTATCCATAATTACAACAACACTCCCCTTATCCACGTCTTTGTCGTGTTTGGTATCCATAATTACAACAACACTCCCCTTATCCACTTCTTTCATTATGATATCGTTACTGTTTTTTACTCAAGGTACGCTAAATAGTCTTCCTTTTTACTCAAGGTACGCCCAGATAATTATAACACACACATACCCATGCGCACGCACACTTCACTGACAAATATAACACACACATATACACGCATACACGTGTACACACATACACGTGTACACATATACACACACAACCCTGATAAATATAACACACACATACACGCGCGCGCACGCACACACACACACATGCACGCACACACACGCACACACATAAATGGAACACCTACATACACGCACACACGTTCACTCTCACACCCACACACATAAACACAATGTGTTCGGTGCCAGTTCTCTTCTATTGAAATATTGAATAAAAATGCGTCGAATGATATTCGTAATTTTATATAACATAAATCTACGCATGTTTAAAAAGAATACTTTTTCGAAACTGATTTACCATTTCACAGTGGAGGCGCAATGGCCCAGTGGTTAGGGTAGCGGACTCGCGGTCGTAGGATCGCGGTTTTGATTCCCAGACCGGGCGTTGTGAGTGTTTATTGAGCGAAAACACCTAAAGCTCCACGAGATTCCGGCAAGGAGTGGAGGCGAACCCTGCTGTACTCTTTCACCACAACTTTCTCTCACTCTATCTTCCTGTTTCTGTTGTACCTGTATTTTAAAGGGCCAGCCTCGTCACACTCTGTGTCACGCTGAATCTCCCCCGAGAACTACGTTAAGGGTACACGTGTCTGTGGAGTGCTGAGCCACTTGTACGTTAATTCCACGAGTAGGCTGTTCCGTTGATCGGATCAACTGGAACGCTCGTCGTTGTAACCGACGGAGTGCCAACGATTTCACAATTAAACGAAATTTTTCTAAATCGCTCTGTATCATATTCTCCATGATACGGGTTGTACTAAATTGGTGTATATATTTATACTTACAGAGATTATTGTCGAAGGAGTTATAGTCACATATACACTCAATTTAATACCCAGTGTAAATAAAGACATCCGCTTTAACATCAGCATCATCTGAAAATACAGCAAGAAAACATCTATGGGGCACATAAATATACTCAAATCAAGGCAGCAAATACAGACATATTTATGTATGCACG
>NC_068988.1:9916980-9918185 GCF_001194135.2 Octopus bimaculoides
TGTCTGAATATTTTTTTATCATACCTAATGCGCCCACTATGATAGGAATTGTTTCCGTTTTTAGATTCCACATTCGAGTTACCTCCATTTCCAGGTCGTTGTATTTTGAAAGTTTCTCCATTTCGTTTAGAGAAACGTTGTCATCTGCTGGTATTGATACATCAATTAGAAAGCATCTTGTTTCTTCATGATCTCTGACAACTATATCTGGCCTAGTGGCCTTAATTTCTCTATCTGTGTGTATTAGCATAAATTTTCCCTTCCCTTCACCATGCGTTGAAGAGAGAGTCCGGCCTGGGGACGTTCATGCGTTCTGTACTTTGACAGGGATTTTCAGAACTTTTACAACAAAAAAATGAAGTGAAGCAGGGAGATATTTTTGGACAAACGTTAGTTTGTCTATACTCTTTGGTTATATTTGCAAATGCATTCAAAGTTTGTAAAGGTTTATATATTCATTTTAGAAGCACCGGTAAATTATTTAATTTGTGAAGTTTTGTCTCTAATGAGAGATTTATTTCATGCAGATAACTGTGACTTGGTAACCCATTTAATCAGAAACATGCAGCACCTAATGCTTAAACTTGATGAATCCTGTATGGCCTTTTGAGCTACAAATGTGTTTAGACAAAACTGTTATGTTTTATCAGCTTCAGATTCATGTTATGAACCGGAGATTTTCCTTCAGAGCACAAAATTGAATAATGTAGATAGAGCTATGTATTTTGGAAGTATGCAGAATAGTGTTTGCTCTTTAGATGATGATACAGCTATCATCATCTTAGGATTTCAAAAATCTTAAAGGGCGAGTTTGATCTAATAGAAATACCTGCAGATAGAGCTTGTATTCTTTCATCCCATCGCTACTTATGGGAAACATGGGCAGTATGTAGGAAGCAAGTGAAATTATTAAAGCAATTTAAACAGTGATGTTCGCGGGTCAAACTGAAAAATCAGATGGGTGCGCAAAGTATCAGATTCTGAAGTACTTGCGCGTGCTAGTGTGGATGACATTGAAACACAAATTCATCGACAAAAGCTCCGGTGGACTGGTCATCTGATAAGGGAATCAGATCAACGCATGCCCAAATGGTCAAATAAAAGAAGCAAAGGGATTGCAATGGAAACCAAAACTTTGTTACGAATGTTTAATAATTAGTTCATTAGTTCTCAAAAAAGCATCAATATATATATATATATATATA
>NC_068988.1:9918259-9920476 GCF_001194135.2 Octopus bimaculoides
CAAAAAACAAAAGACGAAGACAGGTGGTATAAAAAACAAACAGATGTATTAGGTTAATGCTAGGGAAGTAAAGAAGTCTTTAACGTTTCGAGTCTACGCTCTTCCACAGAAAAGAACACAGAAAGAAAGAGAGAGAGAGAAAATAATAATGTGTAGTGCCTAGGGATCTATCACGGCGAATGCTGGACAGAGGGGTCACACAGGAGAGCTAGGAAGAAGGAGAGATAATAAAGTAGTGGTGATCTCAAAACGATGGTGCGCGTGCTTGTGTATAAGAGAGCATGTATGTGCGTGTGGAAGAAGGCTGGTGTCCTTGACGTGTACGTGTGTGTATAGATAGATAGATAGATAGATGGATACATACATGTGCGTGCGGTTACCCGATGTTTACCATAATTTAATAATTAGATATATGACTTTTTACTTACTGAATTATGCAATTTTATTCCTTTTCTAAGAACATATATAGTTAAAATTCCATCCAAGTACGTTAACATTCCTACATAAGCGTCATCTATGTGTAGTGCAAGATTGTTGATGTAACCAAAGATAAGGCAGCAGCTTGCAATAATGAAGGAAAGTACAAAATATCCAAAATAATCTTGGAACAAATCATTCGTCAAATCCAGTAGAGTACAGAGTTCTTGAAAATTATCGAAAAGCACGGTAAGTTCTTTACCTGTGTTCTCATCAGGTATGCTTTTGTTTTCAGTGTTATTTATTATTCCACTAATTAGCAAATTGAATTCAGTTTCTAAAGTGTTTATAACGAAGTAGTGAATCGGTAATAATGTGAACATAGGTATAAGTTTTATGGTGCTTATTATAAAGTGAAATGTTAAGCTAATATCGCCAAATACACTGGTTCGAGACACGGGGTATATGAAGACATCCATAAATGTATTACTATCTTTGGTGCAAAATGGTAAAAGAAATTCAGTAATAAAGACAATTCCAAAGAAATGGAAAATATAAATATATTTGTAGATTTTCTCGATAAAACCTTTTTCAGATTTAAATTTCAGATTATATTCAATACATTTAATATTGGTTATTTTATTCAAAATTTTTATATTTTTGTCGGCATTGAATGCAACACTAAGCCGTATAAATATTGCTACGAATTGGTGAAAAGCTATATAGACCTTGATATAGTATGCAGTTTTATTTTTGGTAAAATCCAATCCGATGTATAAGTAGATTTTAACAAATTCTGCTAACATATATATTTCTAGAACGCGACAAATTATGTAAAAACATTTTCTCTTTAAATTATATGATTTCCAAAGAGATAAAGACATTTTCATATTTATAAGCTGGTGAAACCTTATTAAAAACTGAATAGAATCGTGTGTGTTTTGGGGATAACCCACTTCTTTCTGGCTATTTGCCTTCTGTGAAATGGAAGATGGATGTACGTTGTGGCTGTTTAAAGAATATACTGTAAACATTTCGTTCTGCAATATTTCTGTTAATATATTTCATAAATAAAATGTATTCTGCAAATATGTATAGATTTGATAAGAAATTTAAAATATTTTCTTTCTCATTAGGTGCATTTAATTATTTTGTATTTTTAGGCGCTTCTTTCTGTATTAAACTACTTTTTATAGATAATACATCAACTGTTAGGCGCACATATATTTCGTACATTATTTTTCATGTGTTCGAATGTCGTCTCTAAAATAACACAAATGACGCCGTAAAATAGAGCATAATTGATGCTGCCTAATTAATCTATTGTATATATATATGTTCATCGTCCTTATTATATGAAAGCCAACATTAATGATCTGCTATAAAATAAAACTATAAATATTATAAGATGTTTTGATCGCTTCTGAATAGAAAAAGAAAAGCATTATGAGAACTTACTTCTATCTACTCAATGATCAATATATTAGTTTTTAAATAACTGCTTATTGATATAAGCTAAGTCAGTTTTCTTTGTCCTTAGCTGTAATATAGTAAATGACATTACAGTATATTAGAAGTTGTTTTGTTTTCATTGAAATATCAATAGAACCTGAATGAGATAGCTGTAGGAATCATCCTGAAATTTATGTAGAAATAAGATGAAATTAAATGATGATTATGTGTCAAGAAACACACCCATGCTTATATTATTTGTGAATATTTATTAATCTCTATCAATTTTTATTCTCATACTCCATTTCGCATCCTCTCACCCTCTCCCTGCATATATATATATATATA
>NC_068988.1:9921366-9923035 GCF_001194135.2 Octopus bimaculoides
TATATATATATTGTTATGTCTCAAGCTATTGCTATCTAGCACTTTCGGATGATCTCTACTCAACCGCTACACAACTGCTCCTCGACTGCTACTCAACACTCCTACCACAGCCAGACGACCTCTATTTATATGTCTTGGAAGATCCTACTTCTTCGCCTGGGGGCGTCGACAAAACACACACACACACACACACACACACATATATATATATATATACATATATATATACATATATATATATATATATACAAATATATGAGAGAGAAATGGGGAGAGAATTTGTTGGTAGAAAAGAAAGATAATTTGATTGATAGCCATGTAGATAGTTACGAGATGGTATTAAAGGGTTCCCAGACTAGTTTTTAGCTCGCCATCAGATGGCAGCACACGTTTGTACGCACATTGTGAGCTACCAGTGACGTTTGTAAGGCAGTTAGCTGAGTGACATCTCTATGTTTAATTTGCAAACTGTAAAATTTGAGTTATTCTGCTCACGTGGATGTTGTTGTCTGTGATTTTGTCATGGACAGGAATAAAGAGCCAACGTGAAATTTTGCTTTAAATATAGTAAGTCTGCTACAGCGACATTGAATATGCTTCGGCAAGCTTACGGCCCCGCGGCAATAGGTCGCACACAATGTTTCGAATGACAATTGCGGAAGAACAGCCTTGGAAACAATGAACGATCTGGAAATCCTGTGACAAGCGTCCCCTCCAGAAATGTGGTATTGTGTACGGAGAATTCATCCTCCAAGGCCAAACAAACCCTCAGCCAAGAGTTCTACTGCGACGTTTTGAAGCCTTTGAGAGAGGATATTTGGCGAAAACAACCGGATCTGTGGAGCACAGAATTGGATTCTTCACGACAATACACCCTGTCACTGAGTGCTCCTTTCCTTACTAGTGAGTATCTTGACAAAGACATGGTATCGCTTCCACGCCCGCCCTTTTCGCCAGGTTTAGCACCTGCGGATGGCAATCTGAAATAAATTCTCAGACAGTATGATATAGTCCTTAGAAGCTAAGAAAAACATATATTCTTAATTTCTAAGCACAGGAGGCGTTAGTGCTTGTAATTAATGTCGTCGGCGCTTTGTGGACAGCTGAGTTAAAGCAGGAAACACGAATTGTAAAGCCATTTGATGGCGCTGTCTCTGCGTCAGAGCCCAGAGTGGATCCTCGCAAAATTGAAAATCCTTTAAACTTGACCAATTACCAGGTACAGGTATGAAACCGAATGATGGATAAAGTCTAGCAACCATGTGCAAATATGGTCAATTAGAAGGGCATCCATAATTTTTTAATAAAACCTAATTTGACCAATGGTTTTGGCATACACCAATTTACCAATACCCCTCAAGAGATACATGTTTAAGAAATAATCTTTAGTAAACGGTTATAGATGAACTCATAGGCGTGTGAAATATTAATCCCACAATATTAAAAATTATCACCAAAGACAGAATGTGATTTTAATCAAATTTTATTCATAAGTTGATTCAAAAGTTGTGAAAATACATGTCACAAATTTAATATGATGCAGAAATACACTAGTCATTTAGAAGGAAGGATTTTGTCAGTTGACTAAATAATTAAATGTTTCTGTCTCATTCGTATGCTGTTGGTCTTTGCATTTTATTTTCTTTCCTTTGTATTGATCATAACTTCA
>NC_068988.1:9923385-9924805 GCF_001194135.2 Octopus bimaculoides
TATATATATATATATTACAATTACAGTTAGATGGGCCAATATAAATTTCTCTGTACTTATCCTAGGGTGTACCCTATTTTACGTTGTCTTTATTTGTCAACTGCAAATGAGTGAAAAGGACTTCTAAAGTTCAAATGTCACATTCTACACATCCCAGAGCAAGTGAACGTCTCTGGCGTTTCGACAGAACTATCAGTTACAAATCGTCTACATTTTCTTCATATTGTGAATTGTATTTTGATTACATTTACTGCACTGTGATCATTTTCCTTTATGAGTAATCATGCCTACTCTGGGAAAGACTCTAAACTACATCTGTCAGCGGATTCCATCTCGGGCGTTGCAGAGCTTGGGGAAGTGTGAGGCTACTCGTTAGGTGCTACTAGTCTTGGGTTTGCCCTTGAATGGAATGAAACATCGTACCTATCAAGGTCTATTACCTCAGTAATGTATCAAATAGTAGTAGTCATTTTGTTGCTATAAGACACCGTCACAGGCTCACTTATATTTGGACACAGTTACTGTCACGTGAACTAGCTTCTCAACATAAATTTACATAGTCTCTATGCTTTAGTATAAAGTTCGCTGGTGACTCTCATAGATTAAGTGACAGTAAATCAACACGAACTCACAGCTGTATCTTTGCCAGGAAAAAGAAAACAGTAAATCTTTAAACTTTGGCATGAAGTTTCGTAAACGCGGACACCTGAAGGTAGTGCACAGGAGAAGACAAATAGATTAAATATGCGTCTATGCGCTTATCAGAGAAGAAAGCAAAAATGCGTGGTCAATGATGTGTGTATTTGATTAATCTTTTTGATGAACGAATGCACATGTCCTCATTGGCGGAATATTGCACTGATAAACATTAGAACGAAACGATTGCGCAATAATTAGAACGGAAATATTGAATAAATATCCGTTTAAAGTTACAAAAAGTTACATATTGCAATTCTGAGCAGTCACAAAATATTTCTCGCGCTTGGTATCTCAGACAATGTTGTAATAACACATGATGGTGGTCGTTAAGCAACTAGCAATCTAGAGAAAAGAAAAAATGTGTTAGAAAAGCAATAATGTTTCAAAAAGTTATTATTATTATTATTATTATTATTATTATTATTATTATTATTATTATTACTAGGTGGACCCGTGAAAAAATTCAAGGAAAATATATTAAAAATGTAAGCATCTGTAAATTGTGAGCTGGTTTCATGAGAAATGTTTCTATATTATGACAGTTAAAGACGGCGAGCTGACAGAAACGTTAGCACACCGGGCGAAATGCTTAGCGGTGTTTCATCTGCTGTTACGTTCTGAGTTCAAATTCCGCCGAGGTTGACTTTGCCTTTCATCCTTTCGGGGTTGATAAATTAAGTACCAGTTACGCACTGGGGTCGATATAATCGACTTAATTCCT
>NC_068988.1:9926837-9929744 GCF_001194135.2 Octopus bimaculoides
CTATAAAACGTTTAAAATTTTGTAAACAGAGAGTTACTTACGTTTCTTGCATAAATAAAAGAAATTTTATTTAACAAATTGTGACATTAAGGACCGAGGTTACCGTGGTCTTTTCCGTAGGTTTTTCTTTCCACGGATAACCTCCCGATTTATTGGGAAATTTTTGTAATATTTTCTTTCTTTTTTCTTTTTTTTTTGTACATACCCCAAACGTTTTCTCGATGCCTTTTCATCGTTATCCCCATTTTAATTTTTTACTTTATTTTCGTCCCCATCGAAAAGAAAAACTCTACATTTGTATTTTGTCCCCTCTATGTTGAGCCCTGTGTGGCTAATAAAGAAACATATCTATATGTATATATATAAATTGTATTATGTATGTACATATGTATGTGTGTATGTATGTATGTATGTATGTATGTATGTATGTATGTATGTATGTGTGTGTGTATGTATATTTATTTTATTATATGAACATTGGCTCCATTTTGAAGGAACTGATTAGAATCTAGCAACATTACCCACTAAGCATTTTGCTCTCTGCTAATAACGTATCATACGAAATCTATCGCGTAACCGCCATCTCTTTATGTTTACTTCCAGACATCGACCTGAAGGCCTTTGTGACAACTTTTACGAAAACTAACCTTATTGGATTCAAAGAATTCGCAGGGGATAAGGATCTAGATCGTTCCTCTTAAAAGCAACCTTATGAAAACCTTGCGTTTTATAGCCATATACTTAGGCACATGAAGGAGCGCGGCTTAGTGATTTAGGTAATAGACGAATGGTCTTAAGGTCATGAGTTCGATTCGCGGCGGCAGGTTGTGTCCTTGCGCAAGACACTTTATTTCACGTAGTTCCAGTTCACGCAGCCTGCATTAATAAGTAGTACTTGTAATTCAAAGGGCCAGCTTTTCACATACTGTGTCACGCTGAATCGTCTTGAGAACTACGTAAAGGGAACGCGTGTCTGTGAAATGCTCAGCCACTGTTACGTCAATTTCCCGAGGAGGCTGTTCTGTTGATCGAATCAGCTGGAACCCTCCTAGTAGCAACTGACGGGGTGCCAACTTTACTTTGGCATATATACTTGTGCATATTGTGACATTCATGTTTCACCACTCAGCTATCATTTAAACCTGAATCGAAATTTTCTGTATGACGAAGCTCCGTGATGGGAGTTGCTTTAAATAGATGTTTATACTTACGGCTAGTAATGTCGAAGGAGTTATAGTCATGAATAAAGTGATGTTAACCCCCAGTGTAGTTGAAGACATTCGTTTCAGCACCAACAGTATCTGGAAACACAGCAAGGAAACATCTGTCACATGTAAATCGACATAAATTAAGTATGACTGTTAATACGTCGTGTATGTCTGTATGAATATGTGAAATTTAGTTGATAGTATGTATGATGTTATGACTGAAAGCATGTATATTTAAATATTGTATCATGTTACGTAAAACAGATTCCAACCCAATATTTACGTCCTAGTATTTATAAATTTATGCGATTGGAGATCCACTGCTTCAATGCAAACATACATACACACATACATACAAAAATCTGTACAATTTTCCAGAAGTTTATCATTTAAGTATATATGAGCATGTCTAGATATGTAACTATATGCATGAAAATATATGCATAAAACAAAATATACAAGTCTGCACATATACATACATACATACATACATACATACATGCATACACACAAAAATACTCTGTTGTTGATGTTGAAATTCCAATGACGGAACCATGGATCTATGTTAAAAACCGACTCTTTCGGTATTGGCAAGAAATCTTGAAATAAAAGTGAACAAGGACAATCAAAGAGTGCAAACCTCTGCCAAGCCACACCAATATCCTCTCAACGATTAGCCGGAAATGAGCTTTAGTATGAGAATATCTGAAATAAACTCGGCTGCTCTCACAAACGAGAATACTAAAAATGAACCCGACCGTTCTCAAAAATTAGGTAAGAAAACAAGAAAAATAATCCAGAGTCTTTGTACGGTATCAGATCGATTCCAAAATCTAATCAGTTCGTGCAAGTCACGAAGCCAAACTTCCTTGAAAGTTTCATCCGAATCCTTTCTACAGTTCTTGAGATATCTTTCCACGGTCAAACATTCAAACAAACAAACACAACTGATAACAATACCTCCAACTTCACTAAGATGGAGGTAATAAGGACTTTCATCTATTCATCCATACATATACAAATACATACATACGTACGTAGATACGTACGTAGATACCTACATTCATATATACATACACAGTTACACACTCGCACACACGCACACACACACATATTCGCGTGGTCCTTTATGTTTCTTGGTCGTGTGCTTGTGTGTTTTTTCTTTAGATAAAAGAAAAGTAAATTTCTCTCAAAAAAATAATAGCAGTCTGCTGTTATTACGTGTACCTTGAGGGGAGTACAGGACCTTCTAATATAACTTTAAATGATGTTAAATTATTTTAAAGTTTTTTGTCATTTTAAAGTTTTGTCATCAGATATAGTATTTTACCCGACGGTCTATTATAATATTTTATTTTACTTCATTTTATCTTATTCTATTTTGCTTTATTTGTCTATTTTGAATTTTTAATCGCTTAATTTTATTCGAATTGAAATTATAAAAAGATATATATATATATTGTGTTATATTTTTAACTCAAATTTGATTCATTTGTATGTTATTAGTAGAAACAAAAAATATATAAATTTTTATATTGTGTGTTTTATGTTGTATTTTATGGTTATATATATATTTTCTTATGTATTTGTGGACTTTGATATATTTCTTATATATGACCGTTTATTGAGGGGACTGTTGTATGTTGAGTCGTTGACCCAAATGTAATGCTTTTATTCTGTAACTAATAATTATATATAT